>NC_057812.1:531788150-531870223 GCF_018294505.1 Triticum aestivum
GTTGAGACCGATGAATTGTGGGTTTATGATCAAGTCTATCTATGAATAATATTTGAATCTTCTCTGAATTCTTTTATGTATGATTGGTTATCTTTGCAAGTCTCTTCGAATTATCCATTTGGTTTGGCCAACTAGATTGGTAGTTCTTGCCATGGGAGAAGTTCTTAGCTTTGGGTTCGATCTTGCGGTGTCCTTTCCCAGTGACAGAAGGGGCAGCAAGGCACGTATTGCATCGTTGCCATCGAGGATAACAAGATGGGGTTTATTCATATTGCATGAATTTATCTCTCTATGTCATATTGCCTAAGGCGTTACTCTATTTTTAACTTAATACTCTAGATGCATGCTGGATAGCGGTCGACGAGTGGAGTAATAGTAGTAGATGCAGAATTGTTTCGGTCTACTTGTCACGGACGTGATGCCTATATACATGATCATACCTAGATATTCTCATAACTATGCTCAATTCTGTCAATTGCTCAACAGTAATTTGTTCACCCACCGTAGAATACTTATGCTCTTGAGAGAAGCCAATAGTGAAACCTATGGCCCCCAGGTCTATTCTCATCATATCAATCTCCATCACTTTAATCTTGCTTTGTTTTTACATTTTACTTTGCATCTTTATACCAAAAATACAAAAAATATTATATCTATCAGATCTCACTCTCGTAAGTGGCCGTGAAGGGATTGACAACCCCTAATCATGTTGGTTGCGAGTAGCTATCGTTTTGTGCAGGTACGAGGGACTTGAGCATGGCCTCCTACTGGATTGATACCTTGGTTCTCAAAAACTGAGGGAAATACTTATGCTACTCTGCTGCATCATCCCTTCCTCTTCGGGGAAATCCAATGCAAGCTCAAGAGGTAGTAGACAGTATGCAAAAAACTGGGGCGGGTGCTTCTTCTTCGGCTGGGAGAGGTCGGGGGAGGACGAAGAAGCCTGCTAGAGGTGGATGTGGCAACGGGAGAGGTTGGAAGGCTGTTACGCCTTCCTTGCCGCCACCCTCAGCTGGTTTACCCAACCACAGGAGTGCTCTGTCTGACGTGGACCCATCTCGGACTCTGGTCCATGATCCTTCGGTCGATGATCCTTCCCCCGACCAGACTCGGGTCGCCGATCCTTCGCCCTACGTGAGTTTGGTCCTAGAGTCTTTGTCTCAGAAGACTCTGGTCACGGGGTCTTCATCCCAGAAGACTCCGGTCATGGGGTCTTCGGCCCACGAGACTCCGGAGGCTAGTGGCTCGGGGGATGGTAGCGAGGACACCTTTTCAGATGATAGCTACAATGATGATGAGCTGGTTGAGAAGGTCAAGAAGGTCTACAAGCGTGGCGCTACAAAGCTCCCGCCTGTGCCGACGACCCCCGACCAGAGGTGGTTGATCGCGCCTAAAGGGTTGGAGTAAGTGCATTTACTATTTTTTAACCTTTTGCCTTCATGTTCCTTCAAATTA
The DNA here is from genome assembly GCF_018294505.1 of Triticum aestivum. Taxonomy (NCBI): domain Eukaryota; kingdom Viridiplantae; phylum Streptophyta; class Magnoliopsida; order Poales; family Poaceae; genus Triticum; species Triticum aestivum. The sequence goes on from NC_057812.1 coordinate 531,789,606, forward strand.
ATATCTAATGCGTTGGCCTTGTCATACTGTAGGGGCTGGGTATGCCCCCGTGGTTCCCGTAGGCCCAACCAGGTCCTTGGTGTGCTTTGCCGGCAACACTTTCCTGGGTGGGTCACGTTGCCCGATGAGGGTCAGGTTTCACAGCTAGCACTGACCTGGGAGCTGTACTCGATTGCCCCGGCCCCGCCGGAGGAGAGGGTCAATGGTGTCTTGTGCGAGACGGTAGCCGACATTGTGTTCCGTCGATTTTGGGTAATTTCTCCTTTATGGAATTAAAAATCAAAACTACCTAGTGATTGTATGTATCAGTGTTGTCTTCTTTGATTGCAGACCTTCTACAGGGTTTCAGAGGGAGAGCAGGAGGCCGCGTGTATGGTTGTCAAAAACGAGTGCAAGCGCCTACTTCAGAACTTAAGGCACGAGGGTCGGGTGCAGGCCGTTCGAGACTACTATGCCTCGAAGGGTATTAAGAGGGGAAAACAGAAGTGTCGCGGCAAGTTTCTGAGTAAGGAGAAGTACATGCAGGTAATTACCTATTCTTAAGGCCTTGCTCTTAGTTTTCTTGATTTGATTCGTAGGCGTAGCGCTGAAATTTCTCTTGACTCACTTAGGTGCCCCCGAGATGGTGTGTGGATAAGATGGACTGTTGGGAGGCGTTGGTGGATGTGTGGTGTTCTGCCCAATGGAAAGTCAAACACCAAAGGGGCAAGGATAAGTGCGACCTAATGGAAGGTGTGCCACACTATCAAGGGAGCTCCAACCTGTTTGAGTACAGGGATAACTGGGTATGTGGTTTGCTACATGATTCATGCAATTCATTCTTCATGGTAGATAGTTCATTTATGACATATTTAGCTCTAAAATGACATAAGAACCTTAGATAGCTCTATAAAATGACTTAATACGCTTTAGTCAGTTAAAAAATGGCATAACTACCTTCGATAGCTCAATAACGACCTAAACTTATCTTAGCTAGTTAGCTCCAAAATGACCTATTTACATAGCAATATCATTCTTCATGCTAGCTTGAGCCCTTAACTAATATTTTGTTCCTCTCTCTCAGGTGCACCACCACAAGAAGCCTGTGCCAGGTCTGTTCGACCTCTATGGCATGGCCCATATGGCCCCGTACAAGAAGGCCAAGCCATTCATAGAGTCTGACCTAGATGATCCAGAGAGCTTCACCAAGAAGACCTCCCACCACAAGCTTGTGAATTACAGACACAAGGGGGAGGCGAGGAAAGGGGAGGACTTTAACCCGAGCCAGGATCCTTTTGATACAGAGCTGGTGATGATATCTGGTGGTGGGAGGTCCCATGGCTCTCTAGCAATTGGTGATGGACTGATACGTTGTCCTAAGACTCTCCCGCAGATCAAGAAGCGCCTGAGTAGCTATGATCCTGAGATAATGCCTCGTGCACGGCCCGCGCAGATCGCCATGGCGATTAGTTATACGGACTCTCTCACCTTTCCCCCATTACATTGTGTGTGCGTCCATCGATGATTACAATGCTAATGAGGAGTGGTGTGTTGCGGGCTATTGTTGAGAAAGAGAGATTGAAGACGAAGGAGCTTGTGGAGGAGGCACAAAAGGAAATGGAGGACATGACGGCTAAGCTGTTGGAGGAGGAGAGGAACTGGAACGACAACGCTAACCGGGCCCTATACGAGCTCATTGTGGTACGTTTCTCGTGCATATTAGCCCAATCATGCACGTAATGTTCGCATTACTATCTAATATGACTGACTCGTGAGAACCAAATGTGCAGACCATGTGCGCGAAAAATGGTGAGGCCCCTCCGCCGATGCCCCAGATTGCTCCGGCGACCACAGTGAGTTAGATTTGAATGGTCGTTGCTTACTACTATTCACATTTCAGTTTGCGAACTTGCTAACGAGACATTATTGGAAATGATCTTTGGTGCAGCATGGCTCCCGACAAGCATCGACCACTCCTTCTGCCAACGTCGGAACCCCGACCGATCCTTCACCTCTGTCTAGCACTGGCGCAGCCCCGACCATTCCTACACCTCCGTGATAACGGTATTTTTCTTCTTATTTAGCGTGTTTAGTCCATTTATGACATAATTTAGCCTATTTAGTCCACAAATGACATAATAAAATGAATAAAATCTAGGAAGAGGAAGGAAAGAAGGAATAGGAAGAAAAGAAGAAGAAGAAGAAGAAGAAGAAGAAGGAGAAGAAGAAGAAGGAGAAGAAGAAGAAGGAGAAGAAGAAGACTTCTTCTCTTCTTCTAGTTTTCTTCTTCTTCTCCAAAATGAAGTTAGCTCTAAGTTATATAAAAAATGGCATAATATGCTTAGTTAGGTCAAAGATGGCATAATTAGCTAGGTAAGCTCAAAAATGGAATTTTTCTTCCTATTTAGTCCATTTATGACATAATTTAGCCTATTAAGTCCACAAATGACATACTAAGATGAAGAAAATCAAGGAAGAGGAAGAAAAGAAGAAGACGAAGACTAGAAGAAGAAGAAGTTTAAGAAGAAGAAGAAGACTAGAAGAAGAAGAAGTTTACTTCTTCTAAACTTCTTCTTCTTCTAGTCTTCTTCTTCTTCTTCTTCTTCTTCTCCAAAATGAAGTAATCTCTAAGTTATATCTCATAATATGCTTAGTTAGGTCAAAAATGGCATAATTAGCTAGGTAAGCTGAAAATGGCATTTTCTTCTTGTTTAGCCTATTTAGACCATTTATGACATAATTTAGCCTATTTAGTCCACAAATGACATAATAAGATGAAGAAAATCAAGGAAGAGGAAGAAAATAAGAAGAAGAAAAAGAAGAAGAAGAAAAGAAGAAGAAGTTCTTCTTCTAGTCTTCTTCTTCTTCTTCTTCTAGTTTTCTTCTTCTTCTTCTTCTAGTTTTCTTCTTCTCCAAAATGAAGTTAGCTCTAAGTTATATAAAAAATGGCATAATATGCTTAGTTCACTCAAAAATGGCACAGTTATCTAGGTTAGCTCCATTTTACCTAATTATGCTTACTTCTTCTTCTTCTTCTTCTTCTTCTTCTTCTTCTTCTTCATTTTCTTCTTCTTCTTCTTCTGATTCTAGTCTTCTGCTTCTAACTTTCTTGTTTCCCATTTTGTATATTTAATTCACTATATGGAAGCTTGCATGGATGGAGTGCTAGTTTCCCTTTTCTTTTTTTCGTTTGTATCGATAAAAAAATGTGGAACTTTGTTATATGGATGCATGCATGGAACAATGTGTTGGATGCACATTGTGATGTTACAGTAATATGTATGGATGGAACTCTATTTCTTATTATGTATGTATGTTGTCATGGATGGAGCTATCTGTTGGATACATCATATGTTTGTTGTGCATGTGAATATATATATATATATATATATATATCTGTGTGTGAATTCCTGTGAAATTAAATGGATTCAAATAAAAACAGGGGATATGTAGCCTCTTTGCCGTTTGCTAGCGGACGACAAAGAGGACACGTGGCAGCTACCTGTGAAACCTGGGAAACACTGGCTGCCTATTTGGTCACTTTCCCATCTGCTGGCAGACGACAAAGAATCAAATCACTTTGTCGTCCGCTGGTAGACGGCATAGCTGGCCACATGGCAGCTTCCCAGTACTACCTAGCTGAGCTCTTTGCCGTCTGTCAGCAGACGGCAAAGAGCTTTGACTCTTTGCCGTCCGCTGGCAGACAGCAAACAGCGTCGTTAACCCCCTAACGACACTCACGCCACCGCACTCCCGTCCGTTGTCTTTGCCGTCTGCTGGCCTCAGATGGCGGACGACAAAATCCTTTGCCGTCCGTTTCCAGGAAGTGGACGGCAAAGAAGGCCTTTGCTGGCACATGTTCAAATGGACAGTTTGCCGTCTGCTGGCAGACGGCAAAGACATTTGCTGTCCGTGATCCATGCCTTTGCCGTCCGCCACGGCGGATGGCAAAGAAGCTGTTTCCAGTAGTGTAGAAATGGCATGAAATGGCATTTTTCAAAGTTCAGAAATTGCAGTGGCATTTCTCGGAATCACCAGATTTGGAGTGGCATTTATCAAATTACCCCAAAACAAAAATAACTGGGCGAGCTGCTGGGTCCCTGGTGTCAGCTGCTCGTTGTGCAATTCTCTCGTTTATTGACTACGTTGACAATGGCATGGGACCCAGATGTCAGAAATCCATTAGGAGGATCCATTTTTATTGGCTTGAAATAAGGAGGCACTTGCTTGCGTACTGCCATGACCTTGGTGGGTCCTTGCTGTCATCCTCTCCATGTAAAATCATCTCCTGATTGTGTACGCATCAACCTGGTAGGCCCACAAGTCAGGCTCTAAACCCGTGGCGGACAAATACAACGCATTTCAAAAAATAACAACCCATTCCATAGTTCAAACGAAAAGTACGACATTCAAAGCAAAGTAACAGGTCTGATCCAGTTAGTCATGCTTCAAAACTGAACGACACACCATTAAAAAAATGAAGGTCGATAAGTAATGCGGCACCTCGGGCCAACGCGGCCAGATCGCATTTTGCACGAGAAATTACACACCATGTTTTGTTGACATGTGGTCTCGTTCCAACATGTCAGTGAGATGACGGCAAGTCCTTTTATACAATTTCTGAACGAACGTCTATGTAGGCTGGGGCGCCTCTTCGTGTACCGTGGCAACCGTCCACCAACTCTTGGCCTTTCCCTCTCGATTTGGAACTGCTGTCGCACGCTCTTACTCCTTCCTCCATTTGCTTTCACCCTTCCTTCTGCCATTGTTCGATCGTCTTCTCCATGGAGGGAATAGGCCGGAAACGACCCCATTATTCTTACCCCGATTTTAATGATGACGTGGTGGAGGAACTCATTGATCGGTGAGACGTCATCACCTCGACTAATAACATCATTACAAGGAACCCAAGGGTCCAGGAGCTGTTTGATCTCCCCTATCTTCTTCACCGTGACCTTGCTCACTGGCACGTGGATGACGGAGGCCTCGCCTTGTGCAAGTTGGTGCTGCTTGATAATGATACATGTGATGTTAAGATGCCATCCCCTGAGGGTAAGGCTTGGGCAGGCGCAAGTGGAGATTGGGTTGTTTATATTGGGTACAACTGCGAGTGGGAACTTGTGAACGTGTACACTCGTCACTGTGTTCCACTTCCAAAAATCTCAGACCGCCCAGAGGTTGAGCACACCGGTATTCTACGTACGCTCAACTATGATCATGGTGACTGTCGTCTACAGAAGATAGCAATTTGTCGAGTTCCCAACCGCTCTTGGGGTTATAGGAATGCTTGTGTTTTCACTATCTTCGACAAGCTTGTTGCCGTCCTTCAAGGTTCGACTCGATGGATATTGCTCAAAAATCAGTTTCTATACACGGATGAGTACAGTGATGCAATTCAATATGAGGGTCTTGTGTTTCCTGCCCCCACTCGTGGCACTGTTTTTGCATGGAATCCTTATGCTTTCGGTACGTTTGTCTTCCACCGTAATTATAATTATTTCATCCACATGCATGTGGGTTAGTTAGTTTCCCTTTACTAATTAACCTTCTTGTGTTTCTAAGGTCCTGTGAACATTCCACCACCTATACTTGAAAATTTATATAACCAAGGGGGAGATGATGATGTTTATGATCACGAGCATGAGGACCCATATAGGAGTACTCAGTGGCGCCTGGCAATTTATTTCGATGGATCACCTCTTCATGTCTGTATACAGGGCACCGCTAATGTGACTAAGGAAGCAGGTGTTGTCTCCCATGGCCGCACTCTCCGGACCTATTCCAACATCCGTTGTAGGGTATTCGGGATGGATAGTACTATGCTAGTGCCAACACCTTCTCCCTGGTTTAGTATTGATACTCTTGGAGGAAACTCGCTCTTCCTTTGACAAAACTATCCAATCATGGTGAAAGGCGATCCAGCTGCTGTTGACACAATGTTACTACCATTTATGAGAAGCAATTGTATTTATACCTCGGGCATTGCTATGCTTTCCTACCGTGGCTATCACAATATGGGTCATGAAATAGGCCGCTTCAGCCTAGATGACCAGTCCTGCGTTGGTCTTGAGATTGACAATAGCTGGCCCTTCCCAGAGAAACTCTTCTGGTTCAAAGCAAGTGTTTCCAATGCCGAGGAGTGGTTGGGCTGAAGTTCATTTCATTGCTTGTTATTTGTTGTGTGGTGAAAACTTTAGTATTTACTAGAATGTTTTGTTGGAACTAATCTATAATCCAACATGTATCCTCGTTGTCGTTGTGTGTTGATGACTTGTTGTATGTAAGGAATGGTACATTTGCATATGCATGTCATAAACTCAATTTATAAATGGTTTTCGACTCACTTCTTGGAGTTTTAGTGCCGTAGTAGTATAGCCAGCATCCGTAGTAGTATGAAGTTGCCACATCACATAGAACCAACCAATAGTTAGTGCTAGTTAGATCAACTAGAGCTAGATGTCGCACGGAGGCCGAGAAATATGGTGATAGCGTGACTGCGTGAGGTGGCTTGTACATAGTAGTATGATGTAGGCACAGGGCTTGCTGTGTTTCCTACTCCTCTGGTATAAATGTGGAGAAGATTTGGTCGAGTTCTTCCTCCTTTTGCCGACATGTGGGACACCTAGCATCCAGGTCGTGTCCTGCAAGAAAATGGAGTGGTAGTTGAAGCCACATGATGTGCATCTTGGGTTAAATTGTAAATAGAATCTTACTACTCTTGAGTAACTCCAAAAGCGGCCACCAAAGATCTTTATTGGATTTGTTTTTCATCACCAGCATGTCGAGGTGAAAGATGAGCAGGTTCAGTGGGTCCTCTTGCGTTTTCACTAACATGTGGGGACGCATGTGAGCAAACAGACGATGGGATCCTCGCGTCTGCTGGCTGGCTGAGAAGAGAGATAGAGGAGGGTTGAGCACGGACTCCAGGAAATTTGTTCTACGTAACCAGCACCTCGATATAGGCTCGATATAGTGGGGTGGCATGGGCCATAAATAGCATTCACGCCTAGCAGTACGGCACATGCCACCCACACGATTCCCATCCGACACCAATTTTCTTGGAGTCCGTGCTACAGCCATGTCTTCTCCCTCCTGTTTTCTCAGCCATTACGCGGTGGGAGGGGTGGGGGTTTGCCGATAGTCGGTTTGCTCAACTGCGGTCCCACTTATAAGTGAAAATGCAACACAACATGCATTCCCCCTTGAGCGGCATGCCGGACCAACCGTGTGGGGGTGCGACGTACGCGAACACGACAGGCTTTCCCTTTTGAACTTGAAACTTGTAAAATTGGATTCTGCTCCATGGCGCGACCGATACATAGAAATAACGATTTTCCCTAGAGTAATGAGAAGCTTGGTTCTGGTGCGGTTCATGCATGGAGTACGTACGAAAATTATGAAGTTGATGTGAAAGGTAAGATAATTACTAGTAGTACCATATACTACTACATGGATTTGACGGAAAGATAAAGATACATACGGATCCATCAACGACATCCTCACGCCCTAGTGCGCCGGGTCACCAACCGACGTGTGAGGAGCAGCGGCGTTGGCGGAGAGCTCAACGTGCTTCTGAACAATGCCGTCCAAGGTTGCCCTTGCGGGTCAAGAAGGCCAGCGACCTATCGTCCTCCTCTGGCACATAGTAGTCCTTGTGGATGATTTGCGCGTAGACGTGGGTGATTATGTCAACGGTGTCTTGCTGCGCCAGGTGCTGCGCGGTGAGCGCGAACTCGAGGTGGACATTCTCCGGTGACACTGCGGGTAGTCGCAGGGCCACCAGTGCGTCGAAGAGGTTGTCACCATAGAGGCCGTTGAGGGTGGCGGGCATCGCAGAGCCTAGGCGCGTGGGCTGTAGGTGTACGTCAAGGTCGTTTGCGAGCTTCTTGACGACGGTAAACTTGTCGAGGAAGCCAACGAGGACCTTGTCGAACAAGGAGACAAAGCTGTCATCCAAGCGGCATCTCGCCCTGGCGGCCTCAAGCACGACCTAGAGACGTTCCTCGATGCCGGGCCGCAGGCCGGCATCGTGGACCATCTGGCACAGCTGGCTGATGCTCGCGCTCATCGCCTCCATGGGTCTAGCTTCTAGTCAATTGATCTTGCGATTGGAGTGATCACTCTTGCCCTTGGTTAGGGTGCGTAGGTGCGTAGGATTTCATAGATCGGACTGGCGGGGAGCCTTTATATGAGAAGTGAAGATTGTGTTGCATTTACGTGTGTGTTGGCCATCTACTCCTCAGCCCTCTACTACACATGCCTTTGGTTGTATGATAGGTGAGCCAGCCACCTGTTGGGCCCATGAGTCATTCACCCAAACGCAGGTGCAGTAAGTCAATGAAGTTGTGTCCCCCTCCGTCCGAAAACACTTAGGCACGGTACATTAACTCACTCCTTGTTTATTATTTCGTTACATATCAACCAATGAGAGACGTGGGCCGCGCATGCTTTCAATGACTTGAGACTACCAAACATGACATGCAGTGGTTAGTTCATTGCATGTAATCCTATTAATTAGCAAAAAGACATTAAGTTCTCTCGCTTTCCCCTTCGTCTTGGTCACGGTGCACAACCTAGGAGCATGGTTAATACTTAATAGTATAGCCAGCTGCTGGGTATATGATGTTGCCATGTTATAGTAGAGCCATCACTTGTAGCCACTCATACAATAAGGTTAGCTATAAGGCTGGCTATAAGAGTACTACTTTTTCTCATCTTCTCTCTCTCTCTCTCTCTCTCTCTCTCTCTCTCTCTCTCTTTCTGAATATTTATTGTATATCGGCCTAGGAATCCACATATAGCTAGGCCCTTGCATGAGAGCCCACTCCTCTTTTTCACTTGCTCTAAGATGACTTAGACTAGCCACAGTGGGAGTAACTTCAGCAGTAACATCGAGTCCAACTCAACAAATTTGCTTATGTAGCAATGAGTTAATGAGGAGAGAGGTAGTTTGAGTAACTTAGCTAGTTATTACTGTAACATCACATGTTCCAATGCAATATGAGTCTATAACCTAATAAATGAGGCTTTGCATGTTACCATACTTACGTTACTACCCACTATGAATGGTAGTACTAGTGCATGTTACTCTTCATTGTGGCTAGTCATACACCTAGACGGAGGGAGTAGTCTCAAGTCATTGGATGCATATGCACCCCATGTCTCGTATTTGTATTGGGTGATTTCTTTTTTCGTGGAAAGAAACAGGGAACGAGGTGGGTATTGAATGCACCACGACTAAAAGTTTTGGGATTACTATTTGGTTTTCGTAACGGGACTAATGCACCAGTACGGAGGGAGTACAATAGTAGTCTTTGATTCCAATTTTTTGTTGGTAGCTTAGAAAGCTGAGCGCTCGATGAGTACAATAGTAGTCTGATTGATGAGACTTCAGATTTAAGCCATCTATCGGAAGGAATAAAACAATACACCATGTATTTATTTACAAAGGGGGTAGTACATTTTTTGTGACATGCATTACTAGATATTGCTAGTCAAATACTAAATCCAGATGGATGTGGTAGTACTACTAAATCCAGACGGTGGTGCTAGTACTAGTAGTAGTACTACCAATGTAGTAGCACTGTACTACCAATGTAGTAGCACTGTACTACCCATTTGTCAAATTATTACGTGTTGCTTATCGCAGTGAAGTGACAAGACCCTGTGCCGGAGATGACACCTGAGTATAGGCGCCGTGTTCGGCATAACACATTAGTCAGCCTCACTGTCTGCAGTCACTATCATCATGGCTATAGAGCTAGCCTGCTTACAACTAGCCATGTTCGACACAATTTCCCGTGCGTAGATGCCCATGCATTGCATACAACACCAAGATTGGGAGTGGACGGCGCCAACAGTGGCCATCGCGCCAGATTTTTCCATGGCCTTCTAGATGTGGTGGGAGGAGATAAGGCTAATTGTGAGAGACAAGGAGTTATTTGTAAATAGGAAACAACTGCGGACATCTTTTTACAAAACTGGAGAAGTTTGGTTTGTATGCGTCAGATCTAGATCCGACGGCTATTGGTGAAAGATGGCAGGCACAACATCATCACCAACTCAGGACTTCTTTGGTTCACAGGATTTTGAAAACGTAGGAATAGGACACGGCAATATTACAAGTTTCAAACTGATATTACAAATGTTAGGACTAATGTTGCACCTACGAAGAGGGAATCTAGGAAGTTTACGTAAGAACATTCGTTACTTTAGGTGGATGCAGCATTATCGTACAAACTAAAAGCCACCGCCCTGACAAGTCACTAATGGGAAAATAAATTTTTGAGTCTCTGGCCAATTGATGTTTCAAAAACAAATTCATCTTCTGTGGAGACTTTGTCATTTAGGCTTAGACGCTTGCGGTGATCAGCACGCCATTCATTTTTGTGCCAGAGAACGCCAAACCTCATCACCTTGAGCACACTTGCCTTTAGAAGAAAGAACCTGGCCAATTTAATCTCCACTACTAGGAAAAGGGCTACTAATGGCGCACCAGTTTTGCCCACTAATGGCGCACTGCTGGTGCGCCACTAGTATTTCTTACTAATGGCGCACCACCGGTGCGCCATTAGTATCTGGTATACTAATGGCGCACCAAGTAGTGCGCCATTAGTATGCCTCCCAGGGGGCCATATTTAACCATGTGCTTTGGCATAATAATGGCGCACTGTTGGGTGATGCGCCATTAGTGTGATTATAACAGTGCGCCATTAGTGTCTTGTGTGGTGCGCCACTAGTATGAATATTAGGGATTTTTTTTCATTTCTGATATTTTCACAGGTTAAAAAATATTAGAGATAACATACAACACAGATCTGCTTAGCTTACATACAGGGGGCCATATGTAATGATGTTACCTGCGTCCACCAGATCATATCCAACACACAAGTTTCATCATATATACATACATAGCCAACACATAGTTCCATCGTTACATATTACGAAAGTTTCACAATGTTCATTCAACACCATTATCCATCAATTCACAAAAGTTTCACATTGATACAAAATAAAAACACAAATGGAAAAGAAGCACTCCATCCATGCAAGCTTCCGTGAATTAAATCAAATCTGCAAAATGATAAACAAGAAGTTAGAAGAAGAAGAAGAAGAAGAAGAAGAAGAAGAGAAGAAGAAGAAGAAGACTAGAAGAAGAATAAGAAGAAGAATAAGAAGAATAAGAAGAAGACTATAAGCTTATTATGTAAACTTGATCATTTTGTGCTAACTTAAGTAATTTTGGAGCTAACCTATAGGAAACTAAGCATATAAGCTCTAAGTTAGCATATTAGAGCCAACTTAAGTAAAATGAAGCTAACCTATGTCATTTTGGATAAGAAGAAGAATAAGAAGAAGACTATAAGCTTATTATGTAAACTTGATCATTTTGTGCTAACATAAGTAATTTTGGAGCTAACCTATGGGAAACTAAGCATATAAGCTCTAAGTTAGCATATTAGAGCCAACTTAGGTAAAATGAAGCTAACCTATGTCATTTTGGGTATAGAAGAAGAATAAGAAGAAGACTATAAGCTTATTATGTAAACTTGATCATTTGGTGCTAACATAAGTAATTTTGGAGCTAACCTATAGGAAACTAAGCATATTAGAGATAAATAGGTAACTAATATATATCATTTTGGAGATCTGACATACCTGACATAGTTCAGTTCTCATTGTTCTTCTCCTTCTCCTTCCTCAGCCTGATGCGCCAAGAGCGGCGAGGCGGTGGAGGCAGTGGAGGCAGCTGTGGGATGTAGTCTTCTACCACAATTGGCGTGGTCATGTCACCCAGCAATGAGATCACCGGCGCCACCACCGATGCGTGGTAATTGTCAGGCACCACCACCATCGCGAGGCCACCCTCAGCCACCACCATCTCTTGCCCATGGTCAGCCACCACCATCTCTTGCCCATGGTCAGCCACCACCATCTCTTGCACCTGGTCAGCCACCACCATCTCTTGCCCTTGGTCAGCCACCACCAGCGCTAGGTCATCCTCAGCCTGATGCCCATCGTCATCCTGCATCTCCTCATCCCCACTCTGCTCCACTTCTCCCCCACTCCAGTCCGGATCATCCTTCTTGTTGTCTTCGCTGCTGCCAGAATCGCTGCTGCTTTCGCTAAGGCTAGAATCGCTGTTGCTTTTTCTACAGCCATAATCGCTGCTGCTTTGGCTGTAGCCAGTGTCGCTGCTGCTGCTCCCATTGCATGTCCAAATGCAACAATGACCGTTAACAATCGATGTGAGACAAAGCCAAACATGGAGGAATAAGAAGAGGCAGAACGCACTGGCATCTTCATCTTCAGCGTAGCGCATGCGACACATAGTCTTGTTGAAAACCTTCATGATGAGCATTGTGGCGTCATCATCGTACCTCAAGAGAAGAAAGTACCCGGTCCGCAGGTCGTAGGCACTGTAGAACTTCTCCCGGCCACGGCACAGGTACATGTGGCCCTCCTCGATCACCAACTCCACGTCCCACAGCCTGCAAACCCTACTGCCGGCCTGTCGGAGCTTCACATTATCTAGCGGATCTTCACCCAGCATCTTCATAAAAGCGTCAGGCAGCCTCTGCAATTTGGGACAAGGAGTGATGTAGCAAACAACAGAGTTATCATAATGAGATGGGTGAAGGGGAGATCTCTCGTTTTATATACCTGCCTCGTGGTTGATACTGAAGAAGAAAGTATGATAGTGAAGAACTCGAAAGCATCCAACTCGTACTCTGGTGAGGCAGAGCGGCGGTGGCTGCTTCCCCCCATCTCTGATAAGCAGCAGAAGATACCAATTAGTACCCTTACAACATTATCATACAACATTATAGCAACATAAATTTTGAGCAGAAGATAATCAACATTAGTCGCAAGTACCCCATATGTCCTATTTTTAGCAAAGTCATGCTAAAATTCACGGAAAATTTCAGCATGACCTTTGCTGAAAATAGGACATATGGAGTACCCGAATTTGCCGGAACGGAAGTTAATCGACATTCCGGCAAAATCAAGGGCCTCTCGGGGTACCTGCAAATTCATCACGACACAATGGTCGGAGACAAAACCCAGCAACTTTACAAGTCCTTCACACATTTGTTTGCAAGTTCTGATATGTAATAAAGATGAGCCTCAAAGATGAGCCTCCAATGCTGATTTGTTTGCCTCAAGACAAGATGAACCTCCAATGCAACAAGTAATAAAATGTTTGCAAGTTCTGATATGTTTGCAAGATGAACCTCCAATGCAACAGTCTTAGACATTAGGACACTACAATGATCTACAACATTATGTAAAGTGACCACCTGGGGTTGGTTGGACTAGTTGAAGCAATTAGATGGGGGTTGTGTATTTTTCCTTTTTCATCAGGTTGTCTTTTCTAATGATATATATATGCGCGCACACAATCAATCAGATAGAGTCACCCTTCAGTGCTAAGCAGGACAGGGCAAGCAAGCAGCATGTCAAACCAATTAGATAGTTTTTATTTATACAGAGGACACACGAATCTGACATCAACAGCAAATCAGACCTGATATTACACTTGTTACTACTAAAACTAGTAGGAAGATGAAAAGAAAAAGGCGCGTAAAATGTGAATGCATGTACCTGTGTTGACGGGGCCGGCGGTGGCCTGCTTGTAGAGGTTTTAGAGGCAGATCTTGCTCTCGTTGGTGGTGGTGTCCGGCAGCGTCTTGGCCTTCTCCGCGTACTCCTCAAACTCCTCCTGGAATAAGAACAAGAACAGGCAAGCACAACATAAGCTAATCATCAACTGACAACTGTTACTACTGATAACTGTTACTTGCGCTCATCCGCCAATTCAAAAAGTAGATTCAGACAGTAACAAACCCTGAACTTTCAGTTAACATAAATCCCCTTAACATATTCATGAAATAATCAATCTCAAGACAACGACACGGAGATCTGCAACATATTCAGACAGCAAAGCTAAACTGAACTTGTGCAGGGCCATACAACCGTCCTCCTTCACCACAAAAGTAACTAAACCAGGTGGTTAGTGTAAGAAAATAACCCCCATGGTTCTGAAACATTTGACTGCTCTCTGCAAGATGAGTCAGTTTAGCAAATTCTAAACCTTCCCCTGCTGCTGAAAGATAAGTTTAACCCGCACGAGTCAGATACTTGACAACACAAGTTGCATCAGAGCAATGGTGTATGTCTGCTTTGGTGAGAGTGAGAGTTGACTGCATTTTTTTCTCCTCTTCACCAAAATCTGCAAGATTTTTGTGGTTCTACCAAAATTGATTCTCCTTCCTTTCTGTTTGGCTTGTGCCCAGTCTGGTGCTCTATAACATCACCATGTTCAATGGGCAATGGGTGAATTACTGAATTTTTAAATACCCTAACCACACAGCCACAGGAGATTAACAAAAGACCATGTGTTCCCCCAATACTGCAGGATGCTCTATATCATCAGCGAAATCACAAATCGCTAACTCATTTTTTGAACCTAATCTGACCTAAATTCGAGAGGGATTTGACCTAAACCTAGCAAAAGAGAGAAGAAGAGGGCATGGCCGGGAGGGAGGAGAGGAGGAAGAGAGGAGAAGAGAGGCAGAGGGAGGAGGGTTACCTGACCACGATGAGGTGGTGGCCGGAGCGGAGATGATCGAGGGCGGAGACGGCGAGCTTGAGGGAGGCGGGGATAGACGGCGGGGAGGTCATAGGCCTCCTCTCCTGGTGGACGTGGGGCCTCCTCTCCTGGTGGACGTGGGGCGGCTCCGAGGCGAGGGAGGCGGCGCTCGGGGGGAGGCGGCGAAGGGGAGAGGGAGGCGGCGGGGCCGCGTGGGCGGCTGCGGCGAGGTTAGGTCGAGTGTGGGGGATCTGGCGAGGGAGGGAGAGAGGCCAGAGGGGAATAGGTGGAGTGGGGGAGGGTTAGCAATGGCGCACCTCCCCCTAGTGCGCCATAAGTACGACGACAGCAATGGCGCACCTCCCCGCGGTGCGCCATTAGTAATTTTTTTATTACAATTCGAGCACTCAGGTTATATTCCACCTAACCATATCCGAAATAGAAGACACACACTAGCTCGACTGGTCAGCACGCATCACAGACACTGGGAGGTCCTGGGTTCGATTCTCAGGCTCCCAAATTTTTGTTTTTATGCATTTTTTCTTTGCACATATCTTTTTATCATGCATCCAAATATAACATGTCACATATGCTAGATGCTCAGAATTTCATGTAGAAAATAATATGCAGTTTGTTGCCATGTTAACAACATTTAAAATGATGTTTGATATTTATTTGTGTTTAAATATGTTCAAACTTGTTTAAATCATAACTAAATATCCATAGCTCCAAATTTGACAAACTTTATATGCTTTTGGGAGTAACATATACGCGGTGGGTCGGCGGCGGCCGTGGAGCGGGGGAGGGTGCGGTGCAGATGGAGGGGGATAGCGATCGAGATTTAAAAATATTCATCAAATTTGAAAAAATATTCATGAATTCAAAAAGTGCCCATCTAATACAATTGAGAAATGAAGACTATGATTTAAATACAATCGATCTTAGCTAGCTAGCTATCTGTTCACAATCTTCTTGCCCTTATTTTTCGCAAATGGAGTTCTTCTATGGAACGGACGTCCTTTAGGTAGGGTGGTCCTGCTTGTTCTTGTGGTGTATGCTGCTACTTCATCATCGTCGTCATGTTCGATCTTCGGGTCGCCGTACTTGTCGAAGTCTTGCTCATTGGCTACTCCATCCATTCTGATGATCTTCCTTTTGCCTCTCCTCACGACAACACGACTGGGCTTTGACGGGTCGGTAATGAAGGTGCGGGGTGTCGGCGGCGGTGGTGGAGCGGGGGAGGGTGCGGTGGTTCGTCGGCGGTGGTGGAGCGGGGGAGGGTGCGGGCCGGGGGTGGGCGGCGGCAGTGGAGTGGGGGGAGGGTGTGGGGGGTGCTCGGCGGCGAGGGGGATCCGGTGAGGGGGATAGCTATCGAGAGGGAGGGGGATCGAGATCGAGTGTCCTCATGAATATTCAATATTTTTCATATGGAATATGAAAAAATATCATCAAATTTGAAAAACAATTCATGAATTCAAAAAGTGCCCATGAAATTGAAAAATATTCATGATATCAAAAAGTAAAAAAAAGTGCCCATGAAGTTTAAATTAGTAATGGCGCACTATGCAACGGTGCGCCATTAGTAGTTTTGCAAAAAAGTAAAAAAAATACAGTAGTGGCGCACTCTATGGCTGGTGCTCTCATTAGTAGTTCTAACTACTAATGGCGCACTCTGCCCGGATGCGCCATTAGTATGTTTGAAAAAATGAAAAAAAAACATTTTGTTACTAGTGGCGCACCGTGTGCCTGGTGCGCCATTAGTGTCTTCAACACTAATGGCGCATCTCCACATGGTGCGCCATTAGTATATAGTAGTGGCGCACCACTTCTCTGGTGCGCCATTAGTGTCAATTCCATCTATAGCCCTTTTCCTAGTAGTGCTCAGATGTGCTGCCTCGGTAGTCGATCAAATCAATTTCTGTAAGACGGAGATCAAGGCATTCGATGAGATTGTTATAGTGCAGCACATTTTTCACTTTCAGGTCTTTTTTATCTGCAAAAGAAGAGAACATATTAGAGCAGCTAGCTGTATAAGATTGTCGTGTCATCAAGAGGTACCAATATCATTCGCTCATACGATAGGGTTGGCCGGCTAGTGATATTTTTCACTCTCTCTCTCTCTCTCTCTCTTTCCTCTCATTTACCTAGGAGCACGTGAAGATCTTGGGCATTTGCTCCCTTCCACTATGTGGCAGATGCCATATTTCTTAAAAGTATGCCACATAATACGCATCTATGTCAAATCAAAAGATTTTGGCACCGCTCTCGCGATGTGAGAGAGTTGGCACCGTTGTGCACACAGACCCACATGTATTAACAAATCAATCAAACCATCTACACCACCCTCTCACCCTCCCAAGCAAGTGTTTTTTATTGCCTCGGTCCTCTCTCTCTCCCACGCAAGTGTTTTTTCAATGCGTGAGTTAATTTGGCATCGGAACAAAGTAGGTGATCCAGATTGGGGCACCAGGTGAGCGATGGAGGGGCATCGATGCCAAATGCACAACAAGTGAATTTGGCACGTGTTTTGGCCTACATAGTGGAGGGCCGTTACAGCCCACTTTTGTACTACCTCATATTTAGTGTAAAATTTTGACCATAGATTTACCTAAGATGCCAAGATGGCAGATTCAGGCATATTGTGGTTCTACTTTGTAAGGTCCTCGAGAATAATCAATAAAATGGCCGCATGCATCTCCTAGATGCAGAGGCCGGGGGTCATCCTCCTTTTCTAATAGAAATTAGATTTACCTAAGAAAATGCCAATGCATGTCACCAAAAATTATACCATTTGAAATTATGTTCAAATATGAATCCAACAATATAATTTTTAGTGACATGCATTAACATTTTGTCAGTTAAATCTATGGTCAAATTTTGATACTACAAAATAGGAAGAGTAAACCAGGACGGAGGTAGTACTTGCTCTTAGGGTAACCATAGAGTTACTAGTCTAAGTTACTTTCCACTATGACTAGCTTAGGCTACTATAGTAGTACAACAAAAAAGATGCACGTGATCACATGAGAAAAAATAATGAAAACATTTCTTTCAGTGCAGTGCGTAGATGCAGTTTTGAACACTGCACTTGTCATCATAATTTGGGAAAATTACGAAAAAAATTGAGCTATGTTGTGTTTACCGTTTACTAATAGGAAAGAAGTTTCACCTTGATGAGTAGCTTCTCCGTGCATGGAAAGCATGTAAGGAACCTAACAACTTGATCCAGATTGGGGCCGATAGATTTTATTGCCAAGATCTTCACTCTGCCCATAGATTGGGTGAGGCTTGTGGGAATCATTTTCTAGAAGACTGTCATAAATACATCAACAAAAAATTTAAAAATTTGAATTTCAAGAAGACGGAGAAGAAGATAAGTGTTGTACCTGAACGATTACGGATCCAATAAAGAGTTCAGAGAATTTGGCAGACGAGTACACCAACGCTGTCAATTTCGGCGCGTCAATGACCCTGATTTTTGTTGGACCTTCTAGATCAGAGACAAGCAATCTCTCAAGGAAAAGCACATTCTCAATGACCATAACGTGGAACAGCTGGAGTGATCTCTTCCCAATTGATATCTTGTTACAGGGCCAGCAAGACACATAAATCCATCGGAGATTTGTCGAGGCGATGTGGAGGCTAATGAACCTGTGGATCTGCTCAAGACGAAGGTACTCGAGCGCGGTATAGCTATGGAGCAGGTGCTCCATATCCTGCTTCGAGATGCCAATGTCGAAGAGGTTGAGCTGCTTGAGTTGAGGGAGAAGATGGGCGGGCGCGGCATTAATCTGGGGAAGATAGCAGGAGCTGAGCTGGTGCGGCGCAGCGTTGGCATGAGGCGGAGCGCGGACGGCGGCAGAGAGCGACATCGTCCAGCTTCAAAGCTGAGCTCCTCGAGCTCATCTAGGGCAGGGCATAAGAACCACTCGTCGAACTTCGCTTGGACCTTGGAGTTGGTTCTGAAGATGCGGATGTCAAGGCATCTGGCTGGCCCAGGGTGCAACGAAAGGATCTTGGAGACTGGGGCCATGCGTTTGCAATTCCCGTCGCAGAGGCAGCTATCGACGGTGAGGTTGAGGGGGACGCGGCGCCAGAGTGGGCACCACCGCCGGGAGAGCAGGGAGGTCCGCACGACAGATTTGGTGGGGAGGAGGCCGATGGTGACTAGCAGCATGTCCTCGGGGAGACTGCTGATGAAGTCCAGGCTCGCCGGATGCGGTTTTGTCTCGAGCCGCCTTCACTTGTTGGCTGCCTCGCCGTCCATCTCAACCAGCGGGGACGCCGGTGTACACGTGTGCTGGTGTGCGTTGTGTGCTGGCCTACTGGGTGTGCGTGAGTGCATCCTTCTATGCATGTCGCCACGCAGTGGTAAATTGTGCGCGAGCGCATCCTTCACGCAGAATAAGTGTGTCCTCAATGCGTCCTCAATTTACTAGCGGGCGGGGTGCTACCCCAAGTGGTTTCAACTTTGCTTACTTCACCGCGTGTCAGATGGGCCTCTAGTTTACTTATTTTCACCCACTGCCACATGGGCCAGCACACGAAGATAGAGAATACGAGCTAACAAGGCAGCATGTGGACTGGTTGACCGGTCAACTAAACAATATACGAAGCTATACACTGACACAATGAGCGTATAATCCGTCGGTATAGAGAGTTCGAGTGAGAGGGGAGGCCCATGAGAGAGAGCAGATAGAGAGAGAAAGAGCAACTCCCTCCGTTCGATAATGTAGTGCCAACATTTTTTAAAGTCAAACTTTTTAAACTTTGACCAAGTTTATAAAGAAATTTCTTATATCTACAATACCAAATATAAATGATAGTATGAAGTAAGTACATGTTGTGATGAATCTATTGATCGTTCCAGATGTAAATATTTTTCTCCACATATACTTGGTCAAACTTTTATGAGGTTTGACTTTTCAAAACATCCATATGCTTATGGATGTGAGAGAGTGAAATAGAAAGAGTGAGTGAAAAAAGTGTGTGTGCGTGTGTGAAAGACACATGGATAACACATGATAAAAGTAGAGAAAAGGCGTGTGTGTCTTATGCAAACATATCACACATGCATCTTCGACAACGGAAGAAAGGTGAGGAGATAGTGTGTGCTTGTGTGCAACCGAGAGAGAAAGACCCCTATCACGTGGCCAAGAGAGGTCTGATAAACAAGGGAGAGAGGTCGAGAGAGACGTACGGAGAAAATGCACACATGGGGAGGAGAGAGTGTATGTTTGTCATAGAGAGATCCCTTGGAGATCGTGATGGGACTACATGGGTGGGAGATCGAGTGACAAGGTGTGTGCGGGATAGAAGATACCTCGGGAGATATCCAGATAGATGTATGGATGGAAGAAGACAATACATGTGTTCCAGATGGCTAGTGAGAGATAATCATACTTAGGGGGGAGTGTGTGCGCCTATGCTGGAGTGAGGGATTATGGTACTTAAGGGGTGCGTGTCACTCAGCCTTATGGTACTTAGGAGAGTGTTAGATGGGTCTATATGTAGCGCGAACGAGACATGTGTATGTGTGAACTAGGGATATATATAAAGTTTGAGAGAGATAGAGGAGCCCCGATAAGGCTGGGTGGTGTGTTAGATAGCTGAGAGGGGGAAAGAGATATTCCATCCGCTCGATAATGCAGTGCATGCACATTTTTTAGAAGTCAAACTTTGGAAACTTTGATTAGGTTTACGCAAATGTTATTTATATCTACAATACCAAAGATACATCATACGAAACTACATCTCATGATGAATCTAATGGTATATGTTTGCCGTTATAGATGTAAATGTTTTTCTCCACGTACATGGTCCAACTTTGTGATGTTTGACTTCAATAAATCTATATGCTATGGACCGAAGAGAGTGCCTAAGTCGAGAGAGATCAAGTGCGTGCAAAGGATAATGAGTGGGTGTGCAAAAAGAGTATGTGTGTGAAAGAGAAAGGGACAACAAATGATAAATTAGAGAGTGTGTTTTTTCGTTTCTTGTGCAAACATATCACGCATGCATCTCCGAGATAGAAAAGTGAGGTGAGGAGATTCACGAAGATAGCTAGTGCATGATTGTTTGCAACGGAGAGAGACACCCCTATAGCACATGTCCAATAGAGGTCTGGCCAACAAGGAACAAAGGTCGAGAGGGACACATGGAGAACATGGACGCACGGGGAGGGAGAGAGGGTGTGTTTGTGATAGAGAGATCCCCTTGATATCGTGAGGGGACTATATGGGTGGGAGATCGAGGGAGGTGCATGCACGATAGAAAGATGCCCCAAGAGAAATCGAGACAGACCATGCACATGTTTGTGATGGAGACTAAGATCAGCTAGTCATACACATATAGGGGGGACTGCGTGTGCCTACATTTGAGTGAGAGACCATCATACTTGGCTAGGCATGAGATTTTGTGTGTGTGCGTGTGAGATGGAGAGAGAACGAGGGAGAGAGATAGAGTTTTAGATGGGTCTATCGAGTGCGAGTGAGATATGCATGTGTATGTGTGACCCAGGTAGATGGAGAGTTTGAGAGAGAGGGAAGAGCTCCGAGACGACAGAGTGGTGCGTGAGAGAGTTACGGGGAACGAGCCAAGGAATTTGTGTGCATACGATGAGTGCACACAAGATATTTAGCTTGGACTACAGAATCATACATAGTGTGCGAGAGAGACCTATAGATGGGGTATATATGCATGCGGACTAGAAAGACCCCCCCCCACACACACACACACAAACAGAGAGAGAGAGAGACGGAGAGAGAGGGATAGGGACCAAAAAGGTTTGTGTGTTGGATGTGTGCGACAGGATTGAAGATTGTCGGATAGAGAGAGAGAGAGAGCAGGAGTACGGAAGAGGGGGATGTCGCGTTTTATGCATCAAAGACTGATATAAACCATGTTTAGAAATATACTTGCATTCAAATATTTAAATTGGAAAACATGTTGTCTGCAATCCACACATGAACGGAGATATGTGTATATCAAACAAGTTCATTAATTTGACTTTCAACATGTTCATGGAGTACTATAATATTGTACAACATGCTACTCGATTGGGGTGCTCAATTTTGGATTTAGTTCACTATTTTGACCTGGTGAACGAGCTATTTCATTGAATCGAGATATTTCATTTTGGGTTTGATTCTCGTTTTTGAGTGGGTCAACTATTTGTCATATAGTAAATCACTAGCAACGAGCATGTAAAAACACATTACTCCCGAGCATCATCTCTCCATCTAAAAAAGAAGTGGCAAGCTAATATTTCAAAATTTGATTCGAATCGACTTGGTAAGGTAAACGTGGATGCTCGTTCTCCCAAAATTTGAACGAACCGTTAAACACCATCTGCTCGGTGGAATTCGCCCAAGCAAATAAATGGGGCAGGCGAAATTACCGGCCTATGTGGTACACACATCAATTGGCCCGTTGTACATCGAGGGTAGGTTCATAACTTCATCCAAGCGCGCCTTCTCGGCCGAAATGACATGTGCCGAATAACTCATAAACCATGGTCGGCAAAACACCCTCTCCTCGCCCGAAATAGCTCGCGCCCACTATTTCACAACATGCTCTCCTTGCCCGAAATCACTCGCGCCCACTATATTTGAAAACACGCCCTCCTCGCCCGAAATCGCTCGCGCCCACTATATTTCAAAACACGCCCTCCTTGCCCAAAATCACTCGCGCCCACTATTTGGGAGAAGCAAAGTTACTCTACTATCCCCGACCCTCAGTACACAGACCCAAACCAAGAAGCCTAAAGGTAGGGGTAGAACTGTAACCCCCCCCCACACATTTCAGACAAATGCATCCGTAAGACATAGTCCCCCTCCCAATCCCCATTCATACCTCGTGGGCGCCAAATCACATTCTCCCTGGAAGCTCCCTTCTCCCGATCCGCGAAACCGCAGCGCCTCCATGGCGCCACCCATTGCACCAAATTCATAGCCGCCCTCCTCTCTAATCCCGGAGACACTGCCCATTTGCCGTCGTGCACTGGCCCGTGTGCCTCTTACTCCGTTCTGCCAGAGCTACCTTGACGACGGTCGCGTGAACCATAACAGAGCCGATTCACCCACGCCGTTGTTCATGGTGCCGGAGCGGCTCCAACTTTGGACCCATCCAGAGCCCCGACGCTGCTTCCCCGTAGCCATTGACCATCGTGACATCTCTGCTTACCTATCGCCGGTAGCCACCACAACCACGCCGGCCTCACCGACTAGGCAGCTAGAGCTGCCTACTTCATCGGGCCGCGAGATAGGTCGCATCCTCATCTCAAATTACTTTATTAAGGCGTCAGTTGTCTGAATTTTTATTTTGGGCCAATTGATTCCCAATGGGAAGTAGCACCCCTCGAGCCGGCGGAGCTCCTAGGCTGCCGGTTCGTTGGTGTCTATCGTAAGGGTGCAAGGGCACAAGTTTGCCGCGGAAGCAGCACTTAGATGGCTATCTTAGACTTGCGTGGGTTGAAGGTTCTGCCGCCGCCGGATCTAGATGATGACGAGTCTTTGTGGATTGGCCCGGGGGCGGCGCAACCACGGCAGTGCGTTGGGGCGGGGAGCGGAGTTTTGGTTGGGGCCACGGACGGCAGAGGCAGGCTGCTCTACCAGTGGTCGCTGGTTCTTCGGGGAATATTCCAAACAGTGTCAGCCGGGAGGCACAAGACGGCCATCAAGCCATCCGGCGTAGATTGGACAGTACCAAAATAAAATAAAATCATGTGACCCCAATTTAGTCTTCAGTCAACAGACGCGTGACCACTCTCGTACCTTGCTGTTGACCTGTCAGGGTATTTCTTCAGATCAGAGAGATGTGTCGTTCTTAACATTATGCGTTTTCCGCAACTTCAGCCACACCGTCTTCCGACTCACCGCAGCTTCTCCAACAAGGGAAGCATACACCAGAAGGGAGCTATAGTCCCCACTCAATAGTTCCCTACATCGAATGCGTGTGCTCGACATGGACAGCCACACCAACTGAAGGGCCATCGACAAGTCAGCACATGATGCTCACTCGTATGGATGGCGGCCAGATAGGTTGTACCCTCACCTTGTGTGCAACATTTATGGCTTTGTTGTTCATCTAAGCATGGAAAATAGATTATCACATTTCACTGTATATTCATGATGTTCTCTTACGGGTCTTGTTCAGGAGTTAACGTTGTTCCATAGTTTAGATAAGAGACTTGTTCTTTAGGTAACACTGTTTCATAGTAATCATCCATCAGCCAATGCTATCCCATAGGCAGGTGATTATAGTATTATACCATTTCTAGTATAACCTATGTTGTTCCTTAATACTTTTGTGGGCCATCTAGTTAATCTCGAGTACAAACGATACATATTCTGTATCTTTCATCTGAGTTCACCCTTTAGTTTTTGAGACCTGTTGTTGGTAGTTAACCCTAGCCCTACTATTTATGTCGTCTCCTACAGGCACTCATTACATAAATCTAACTACTAGTTGTCTTCCATGCATGTAAGATATAATTGCAGACACTGATTTATCCACAAGAACCTCACGGAGCAATGTAACGGCCAACAAACTTCACGTCAATGATACCCAATATGATGGAACACGTAAAGTCAGTTCTTCACAAGACTTGCAGAAAGATGATGAATCCTATTCACCCCATAAGGTCCTTGCTCTAACTTGGTCCTTGATATGGGTACAACATGCATATAATGTCCTGGAGTGCATCTACTCTATTGCAATGCATTGTGCTTAGCCTGCCGATCATGCATGTAAATACGGCATGCCTTCCTGTTTTTCAGTACCTATTCCATTCATGATAACATGTTTTGAAATTCAAGTACTGTCATTCAACTCTATAGCAATGCCATCTACTTAGTTTGGACATCATGCTTCTCAATATCTTATGCATTGTTATTCATCAGTATGTACTTCATTTGTCTACCATACCATGTTTTTTACACTGAAGTGCCGTTCTAGTGGTCTCTTGCAATACCATCTTAGTTTCCCAATCATACACGCATGTATCATCCCAAATTTTCAATTTGGAATGTTATACATTAGATCATCATTTCATATCATATTTTATTGCATTTTGGCTTGATCCTAGAAATTCTACACAACTCAAGGACCCACGGAGAGAGTTGTGGATTTCGTAATTTTCATATTTGAGTTTTCTCAAATTTTGAAAACAGGAGCGTTTGATTTTAATTATTTTCTTTCGAATATTTTTTTATGAAAATAAAAGAGAGGGGATAAAATTACTTCCTCAACATAAAGAAATATTACAGATTTAATATTAAAATCAAATAAGAATTTTATTCAGAGTTTTATCGCTATTTTGTTTGAATTAGGAAAAATATGCGTTTCTCAAAATTGCATTATAGGCCCAAATAAATGTTCACCTTGTCCTCTATATTTCTAGAGGACGGGGAAAATTTATTTCGGGATTTTTGGAGGTCGTTTAGTATTTCTTTTCCTTATTTTTTTGCACGGAATTATTTTTTTAAAAAGTCAACCGACTTAGTCGGGCCGTACCCGACTAGGACTTCCGCCGCCCCAGGCTTTATAAGCCGCCCCGCCGGTCCCGCAGCCCACCCCATCCCACCCGCCGCGCCGCGACCCCATGCCGCCGCCGCCCTCGCCGCCGACCCCACCGCCGGAGTTGACCGCTGCCGCCGTCACACGAACTGAGGTAGCCACCGGTTTTCGTCCGAAAACCGTTCGGTTTTTTAGAAACCCCTGTTATTTTTTTAGATCGTTTTTTCGGTTTATTTATTTAACAAACGCTCATTCATACATTCGTTTTAATGAACGGTTTTCACTCGTTAACCACAGACAGCGAATGTTTGTTCATTACCTTGTTCGTCGGTTTTTCTTTTTCCATGGTTTTCCATGACTAGTTTTGATCACGATTTCTGACCCGATTTTCGTTTTAATTTATCTTTTCGCTCGTTTATCGGAAACAGGCGATTCAAGCGCCTAGATCTTCGTCTCGGAGCCCGCTTTCTATTTAACCAACTTGAACAAGATTTTGGCTACTATAAAATTTCACCTAAGTCCAGATTAGTAAACAGATCTTGTTTCTTTTGAAGTTTGAGTTTCGTTGCTTCGTTTGATTTGATTCTTTTTGCTAACCGGAGCTCTTAAGTTGAACTTTCTGGTTAGATTTATTATTTGAGTTTTACCCGTGCTTCTAGTTGAGTGCTTATTGTATGCTTGTTTGTTTGCGCTAGAGTACCCGTAGTGCGAAGCGTGCTACTACGAGTCTCTAGGTTTCACGGATCATCAGCAAGGCTAGTAATACTTTGATCATACCTTTTTACTACCCAGTTTTATTGCATTAGATCAATCCTCATACAATTGCGTGGTTAGGATTTGATTACCTTGTGGGTTTTGGGAGTTACCTGCTTATTATCAAACCTATGGGAGTTACTTCTACGTTGCTTGTATTGCGATGCTATGCTAGTAGACATGGATTGGGTTTGAGAGTATTCATGACAGATGTGAGTTTGTTAATTAATGGTTCAACTTAAGGTGGAAACTTTAATACACATCTGGGTGGATTGCTTGTTGGCACCTGAAGAATCCAGTGTTGTCCTAGGATATCCCGGAGGACCCATATGATCATCCTACGGCCCGCCACCCAGGCTCAAAGGGATCATAAGATTATTCATGCTAGAAACTTCCGTGTGCAGCCACAAGCCATTATGGGCTCTGGCATAGTTGAGTAAGTTGCGTGAAGCTCTCGAAGAGGTAGACTAGCAGATGTAGTGGGTTGTAGGTGGTACTGTCTATCCAGAGTAGAGAGTAAATGCGTCAGAAAGACTGTGTCTGTCAAACCATGGATGTATTCGAGTCTTGTGGGGAAAAGTGCGCAAAGCTCTACAGAGTGTATAAACTAATCATGGTTAGCCGCGTCCCCCCTTATGGACATTTTGAGTATCTAGTTCTTGGATTATTATGTTGATCTCATCACCCTTATTATAATTTTATTGGGTTTAATGATGAAGCTTAATTGGGATTGAGTTGGAGGAACCTTCTCAATGTTTAACAACCACCATGATAGTTAAATAAAATTTATTCCTTTGTTGTAGGGGAAAATTGGCTTTATGCAAAACTGTAACCGTAGAGCTTACCACCACCCAAATATGCATGTAGTGATAGCAACTATTCTATTCATTACTCTCTTGTGTTACATTGCCAACATATTCCATGTGCTGACCCGTTTTGGGCTGCAACATTCATGTTGCTGACTTTTCAGACGACGAGTAAGGAGCCATAGGTCGTTGTCTTTCACTCAATGATGCCGTTGGAGTTGATGGACTCATTTTATCTTCCAAGCCTTCCACTGTTATCGTTTTAGATGGCCTTAAGCCGTATTTATTGTAATAATTTCTCTTTTGAGACATTCGATGTAATAAGTGTGTGATTGCTACTCTGTTATAAATCCTCAAGTACTGTGCTTGTCAGCATTACCGATCCAGGGATGACACTGATGCATGGAGATTAGACTGTTTAAGGTCTGGTCATTACAAGATGGTATCAGAGCACATGCTGACTGTAGGACACGACCACTAAGCTAAAACCCTAGATCACTACTCTCTTCCCATTTCTGACTCCTCTCCTTTTTTCTACTCTTTAGGATGGCGGATGCAAGGAACAAGTTCACTCAACCGGATGAAGATACACCTTTTGGACGACACTTGAAGGAAGTTACTAGATACCTGAACATCGGAATAGCAAGTTTCACCGGGACCTACAATGCCACTTTACCAGAAGAGGAGCGTTGGATGATTCGAGTTCAAGTTCCAGGAAGGACGTTCATGCCAGTCACTGAGCCCATAGAGTTTTCCTTTGAGGCACCAACCTGGAGTCTAGGAAAGAGCATGGCAGCCCACATCACCATGGGACGCATTGGAGAAGTTTACCACAAGGATCTCAAGGATACTATCTACCAGATTTGTGGGCACCAAGATGAGCAATGGGAGATGATCAGCACCAGGAAGGATAGATCTATTGCAGCTTTCATCCATGAGTTAAACCAGCACATTCGTCGCCAAGAGAACCAGATGTGCGCAGGCATGATAGATCTGAAGAAGGAAATGACCAGGATCATAGAGTTGGAGGAAGAACTCAAGTCTACACACGATGGATACGAGGAGGAAATGATGATACTAGTGGAGCAGAATGACGATCTGACAAGGAAGTAAGGAGTATTCATGGGAGACCCCGCGCCAGGAGGAGAAGACGACGATTCCACTTGCCCGGAGAACTACATCATCATCGACGACATGGACTCGGACCCTGACGATAGCGATGATGACTTTTTTGATGAAGCTGGAGCAGATATTATGGAGTCTTCCACCGATCAATTTTCTAGTCGACCACCATATCAGTAGTAGTATTTCCCCCATGTATATAGCTTAGTCCGAGCACTCTTGCAATGATAGTTAGACCGATTGTATGCCTTGTTTGCATTGATTTAAGTGATATGTTTGTGCTTGTCTCATGTGCATATGGGTAGTGTTTCCCCCCTATACCTCATTCTATTCTGTTTTCTCATCTCTTCTAAACCCATCAGATGCCTCCGAGATGCGACAATGGATTTGCTTTCCCACTGGAGCTCACTCAGTTGATCCAGCAGCAGAATGCATTGATGCAGATGCTAGTCCAGAATCAGAATCAGGGGAACAACAACAACCCACCACCACCACCTGTTGATCACTTAGCTCATTTTCTAAGGCTGAATCCGCCAGTGTTCTCCAGTAGCACCGAGCCGATAGTTGCAGATGATTGGCTCCGCAAGATTGGAAGGGAGTTGACCACTGCAGGATGCAAAGATGTGGAGAGAGTGTGTTTTGCCGCACATCAGCTTGATGGACCCGCATCATAATGGTGGGAGAATTTCACAGCCACTCACCCCATATTCACTGTTACATGGGACCAGTTTCAGCAAGCTTTTCGCACTACCCATGTATCAGCAGGAGCTATGGCCATGAAGAAGCGCAAGTTTCACAACTTACGCCAAGGAGGACGCATGGTTGGCCAGTATGTGGATGACTTCAGTAAGCTAGCACGTTATGCCCCAGATGACGTTGCTACGGATGCAGCTAAACATGAGAAGTTTCTGGAAGGACTGAATGATGAGCTGAGCATGTAGTTGATGGTGGCAACTTTTAATAACTACCAAGAGTTGGTAGATAGAGCTCTCATGATTGAAGGGAAACAACAGCAGATTGACAACCGCAAGAGGAAGTATGGACAAGGGAAGTATAATTCTGGAGCTCAGCAGAGGTCCCGTTTTACCCCGAACTCGGGAGGGCCCCTTCAATATAACCAAAAGGTCACAACCACAACGGAGGGATTTCGCACAACCATAGTGGCCCCAGGAATGGGAATGGTAATGGAGGAAGCAACGGTCAGAACCGTTCCAACCCATCAACACCTGCTAAGAAGGATCTAAGTCACATTACTTGTTTCAAGTGCGGGAAGAATGGACATTATGCCACGGAGTGTTCTGAAGCAAAGAATTACAATGGCAATGGAAGCTCTAGGAAGAAGCCCAACCCTTTCAACAGGGGACAAGTGAACCACGTGAACGTGGAGGAAGTTGAAGCGCAACCGGATGCAGTAATAGGTAAGTTTATGGTTAAGTCATTTACTGAAGTCGTTCTTTTTGATACTGGTGCATCGCATTCATACATATCAAGGGGATTTGTGGATAAGTTTAAACTGACAACCCAAGCCCTTAGGACACCCATGTTAGTAACCTCGCCAGGAGGAGAGTATATGGCTAGCCTATGGTGTGATCAGTTACCATTAAGGATTGGTAGCTATGTGTTCCCCTCATACCTAATAATATTGGAGTCACAAGGACTAGATGTGATATTAGGCATGGATTGGTTATCGAAGTATGGAGGGAACATTGACTATGCTAGTAAGTCAATTCTGCTTACCACCCCAGAAGGAAGAAGGATCAAGTATGTATCTCGGCATGTGCCGAATAGGACTCAAGTGAAT
Organism: Triticum aestivum; assembly: GCF_018294505.1. Lineage (NCBI taxonomy): Eukaryota > Viridiplantae > Streptophyta > Magnoliopsida > Poales > Poaceae > Triticum > Triticum aestivum. The sequence continues at coordinate 531,819,178 of NC_057812.1, forward strand.
TCCTTATCAGGAGTTGTACAGGAGGAAGTACCAGTGGTGAAGGATTTCCTGGATGTATTTCTAGAAGAGTTGCCAGTCATGCCATCGGATAGAGACATTGAGTTTTTGATTGAACTTTTGCCAGGCACAGGGCCAATATCTAAGAGGCCGTACAGGATGCCCGCTAAGGATTTAGAGGAAATTAAGAAGCAGATAAAGGAGTTACTGGATAAAGGCTATATTCGCCCAAGCTCATCACCTTGGGGATCACCAGTGCTTCTACCGGAGATGAAGGATGGATCGTTGAGGATGGTTGTTGATTATCGTGGATTGAATGAGGTGACAATCAAGAACAGGTACCCACTGCCAATGATTCGAGAGCGGGATATACCTAAGACAGCTTTTACCACAAGATACAGGCTATATGAGTATACTGCTATGTCATTTGGTCTGACTAACGCACCTGCCTATTTTATGAACATGATGAACAAGGTGTTTATGGAGTTTTTGGATAAGTTTGTCGTGGTGTTCATTGATGATATTTTGGTCTACTCGAAGAATGAAGAGGAGCATAAGGAGCATTTGTGTTTGGTACTTGGGAAGCTCAGAGAACATCAGCTATATGCCAAGTTCAGCAAGTGTGAGTTTTGATTGAAGGAAGTTGGATTTCTCGGATATGTTCTATCCGGAGAAGGAATAGCCGTAGACCCTACCAAGGTTGTCACTGTGACAAATTGGGAAGCACCCATGTCAGTTGGAGAGATCCAGAGTTTTCTTGGACTCGCGAGATACTATAGGAGGTTCATTGAAAATTTCTCGAAGATTGCAAAGCCCATGATGGAGTTGTTGAAGAAGGACACCAAGTTCAAATGGACTAAGGAATGTGAGGCAAGTTTTCAAGAGTTGAAGAAACGCTTGGTTACAGCTCCAGTGTTGATTCTCCCAGATCAATGCAAGGATTACCAGGTGTATTGCGACGCTTCTCGTCAAGGACTTGGAGCAGTGCTTATGCAGGAGGGAAGAGTTGTCTCATATGCCTCACAACAGCTTAAACCCCATGAGTTGAATTATGCTACCCATGATTTGGAGTTAGCAGCCGTAGTGCATGCGTTGAAGAAATGGAGACATTTTCTCATCGGAAACCATTGTGAGGTGTACACGGATCGCAAGAGTTTGAAGTATATATTCACGCAGAAGGATTTGAATCTCAGGCAGAGGAGATGGTTGGAGCTCATTAAGGATTATGATATGAAGTTGCATTATCATCCCGGAAAAGGCTAACGTAGTAGCCGGTGCGCTGAGTCACAAGAGTCATGTCAACACACTCATGACCGGAGGATTACCCAAGGAGTTAGCAGAGGATCTTCATGAGCTATGTTTGGAAATAGTTCAGAGAGGTTATGTAGTAGCATTGGAGATTCAGTCTACTTTGATGTATAAGATCCGAGAAGCTCAGAAGACGGAAAAGGAGATTGTGGAGATAAATCAAAGAATAAGCAAAGGAAAGGCTAAAGGATTTCGTGAGGATGAGCACGGTACCTTATGGTTTGAGGACCGCGTTTATGTGCCTAATGATCCGGAGATCAGGAAGTTGATTCTGCAAGAGGCCCATGATTTGCCTTATTCGATTCACCCAGGAAATACCAAGATGTACCTAGATTTGAAGGATAGTTTCTGGTGGATCGGAATGAAGAAGGATATTGCGGAGTATGTAGCAGTTTGTGATGTATGTGAGAGAGTGAAGGCAGAACATTAGAAGCCAACTGGATTTTACAGCCATTGCGGATACCTGAATGGAAGTGGGATAAACTAGGCATGGACTTTATCACGGGATTTCCTTGGACTCGTTCAGGCTATGACTTGATATGGGTTGGAGTTGATCGTTTGACGAAGGTAGCACATTTCATCCCAGTTAAGACCACTTACACCAGTGCTAAGTTGGCAAAGATATATATGACTAGGATCGTATGTCTGTATGGAGTTCCGAGGACCATTGTATCAGATAGAGGAACCCAGTTTATCTCAAAGCTTTGGAATTAGTTGCATGAGACTTTGGGAACCGGGCTAGAGATCAATACAGCTTTTCACCCACAGACAGATGGACAGACTGAGAGAGTCAATCAGATTCTGGAGGACATGTTGAGAGCTTGTGCGCTAGACTATGGATCTAGTTGGGACGACAATTTGCCATATGCAGAGTTCTCTTACAACAACAGCTATCAAGCCAGTTTGGAGATGGCCCCTTTCGAAGCATTGTACGGAAGGAGATGCGGGACACCGTTGTTATGGGATGAAGTTGGAGACCGTCAGTTGTTTGGACCAGATTTGATTAAAGAGTCTGAAGAGAAGGTTAAACTGATTCGCGATAGACTCAAGGTAGCCTAGTCCAGGCAGAAGAGCTATGCGGATTCTAAATGCAAGGAGACAGTTTACGAAGTCGGAGACAAAGTGTATCTTTGTGTTGGAATTTCCCGAAGGATTGTCAGGAGTTCACGATGTGTTCCACGTTTCGCAGCTGAAGAAGTGACACGCGGAGATGGCTGAAATTCCTCTGAGAGATACAGTGCCACTGGAAGTGATTCAGTTGGATAGCGATTTGACCTACGAGGAGAAACCAGTGAAGATTCTTGAGTTTGCCAGCCGAGTCACACGCAACAAGGTTATCAAGTTCTGCAAAGTTCAGTGGAGCCACCATACTGAGGATGAAGCCACTTGGGAACGAGAGGAGGACCTACAGAAAGATCAGGCTCACCTATTTTCTAGCCAACCTGAATCTCGAGGGCGACATTCATCTTAAGGGGGGTAGGTTTGTAACATCCCAAATTTTCCATTTGGAATGTTATACATTAGATCATCATTGCATATCATATTTTATTGCATTTGGCTTGATCATAGAAATTCTACGCAACTCAAGGACCCACGGAGAGAGTTGGGGATTTCGTAATTTTCATATTTGAGTTTTCTCAGATTTTGAAAAGAGGATCGTTTGATTTTAATGATTTTCTCTTCGAATATTTCTTTTATGAAAACAAAATAGAGGGGATAAAATGACTTCCTCAAAATAAAGAAATATTGGATTTAATATTAAAATCAAATAAGAATTTTATTCGGAGTTTTATCGCTATTTTGTTTGAATTAGGAAAAATATGCGTTTTTTAAAATTGCATTATAGGCCCAAATAAATGTTCACCTTGTCCCCTATATTTGTAGAGGATGGGGAAAATTTATTTCAGGATTTTTGGAGTCCGTTTAGTATTTCTTTTGTTGTTTTTTTGCATGGAATTATTTTTTTTAAAGTCAACCGACTTAGTCAGGCCGTACCCGACTAGGACTTCCGCCGCCCCAGGCTTTATAAGCCGCCCCGCTGATCCCGCAGCCCACCCCAGCCCACCCATCGCCGCCACCGAACCCTAACCCTAACCCGCGAACGGCGCAGCCGCCGCCGCCGCCACACGTCGTCGTCGCCGGACGCCACTGCCGCCCTCGTCGCCGACCCCGCCGCCGGAGTTGACCGCCGCCGCCGCCCCGCGAACCAAGGTAGCTGCCGGTTTTTTAGAAACCCCTGTTATTTTCTAGATCATTTTTTTGGTTTAGTTATTTAGCGAACGCCCGTTCGTACATTCGCTTTAACAAATGGTTTGCACTCGTTAACCGCATATAGCGAACGTTCGTTAGCCTGTTCGTTGGTTTTTCTTTTTCCAGGGTTTTCCCCGGCTATTTTTTATCATGATTTTTGAGCCGATTTTCGTTTTAGTTTATCTTTTCGCTCGTTTATCGGAATCAGGCGATTCAAGCGCCTAGATCATCGTCTCAAAGCCCTCTTTCTGTTTAACCAACTTGAACAAAATTTTGGCAACTGTAAAATTTGACTTAAGTCCAGATTAGTAAACGGATCTTGTTTCTTTCGCAGATTGAGTTTCGTTGCTTCGTTTGATTTGATTCTTTTTGCAAACCGGGGCTCTTAAGTTGAACTTTCTGGTTAGATTTCTTATTTGAGTTTTACCCGTGCTTCTAGTTGAGTGCTTATTGTATTCTTGTTTGTTTGCGATAGAGTACCCGGAGTGCGAAGCATGCTACTACGAGACTCTAGGTTTCACGGATCATCAGCAAGGCAAGTAACACTTTGATCATACCTTTTTACTACCCAGTTTTATTGCATTAGATCAAGCAAGGCGAGTATTCATGACAGATGTGAGTTTATTAATTAATGGTTCAACTTAAGGTGGCAACTTTAATACACATCTGGGTGGATTGCTTGTGGGCACCTGAAGAATCCAGTGTTGTCCTAGGATATCCCGGAGGACCCGTGTGATCATCCTACGGCCCGCCACCCAGGCTCAAAGGGATCATAAGATTATTCATGCTAGAAACTTCCGTGTGCAGCCACAAGCCATTATGGGCTCTGGCATAGTTGAGTAAGTTGCGTGAAGCTCTCGAAGAGGTAGACTAGCATATGTAGTGGGTTGTAGGTGGTACTGTCTATCCAGAGTAGAGAGCTAATGCTTTAGAAAGACTGTGTCTCGAATCTCCGGCCATGGATGTATTCGAGTCTTGTGGGGAAAAGTGCGCAAACCTCTACAAAGTGTATAATCTAATCATGGTTAGCTGTGTCCCCGGTTATGGACATTTTGAGTATCTAGTGCTTGGATTATTATGTTGATCTCATCACCCTTATTATAATTTAATTGGGTTTAATGATGATGCTTAATTGGGATTGAGTTGGAAGAACCTTCTCAATGTTTAACAACCACCATGATAGTTAAATAAAATTTATTCCTTTGTTGTAGGGAAAAATTGGCTTTATGCAAAATTGTAACCGTAGAGCTTACCACCAGCCAAATATGCATGTGGTGATAGCAACTATTCTGTTCATTACTCTCTTGTGGTACATTGTCAGCATATTCCAGGTGCTGACCCGTTTCGGGCTGCAACGTTCATGTTGCAGACTTTTCAGACAATGAGTAAGGAGCCATAGGTCGTTGTCTTTCATTCAGTGATGCCGTTGGAGTTGATGGACTCATTTTATCTTCCAAGCCTTCTGCTGTTATCGTTTTAGATGGCCTTAAGCCATATTTATTGTAATAAGTTCTCTTTTGAGATATTCAATGTAATAAGTGTGTGATTGATACTCTGTTATAAATCCTCAAGTACTGTGCATGTCAGCATTACTGATCCAGGGATGACACGGATGCACAGAGATCAGACTGCTTGAGGTCTGGTCGCTACAACGCATATGTTGCCTTAGTGTTTTTCTGTTTGTATTCCGCTAGCATACAGTTTTACATTCAAGTAGTGTTTCGTACACTGTTGTCCTGTCGTATCCTCAGCTCTTACATCATACCCCCTCCGTCCGGATTACATGTCACAGAAATGGATAAAACTTGATGTATCTAGAACTGAAATACGCCTAGACCCATCCATTTATTTCCGGATGGAGGGAATACATGTCAATATGTCATGCCTTTCTATTCTTCGGTACCTATTCCATCTCTGTTGTAGCATGTTTTACAATTGAAGCACCATACTTCTATATAAGGCATGCAAGGGTAAGACATCTATGTTGGAATCTGAAGGGTTACAAACCAGTTCTTTGTAAAAGATCCAAACACCAGGAGGCAATAAACCAACTCCAGTTTTCATAGATACTGCTCCAGCACAGAGAAACCCAACTCCCACTGATAATAAGCAGATTCCAGTGGCCAAAGAACTAGTTCGCTCTAGTCCAGCAAAAATATGTCAACTCCATTCTAAGAAGCGTGTGCGTATCCTCGCATCATGAAATTTTATAGCATTCTGATCATATTTTCTACATGTTTCTTACACATCCCTCTATTAGAAAATAAGGTTAAATGATAGAAGACTTCCTCCATTGGGATCGTATTCGAGGAAAATATCTTGCGGGAATTCTCTGTGCTCCAATGCTGATGTAAGTACCTGTTGTATATCACTATATTTTTACATCAGCATGTATTTTGCTAATCTGCGTGAATCCAACCTTTATCTGATCTAAAATTAGTTCTAGCAAAATGTTAAAGGCGCCAATGTTGATTTTTGTAAGGAAAATTGCCTGGTAGTTTTGCATACCGAGCTGCATGAGTGTACTATCTCATATCATGCACATTACTGAATTGTAGTGCTGCTCTGGTTGCCCATTCATTCATTTTGTCAATGTTGCTTTCGTATTACCTTACCTGGCTGATGATAGATGTGCCATATTGTCTTAATTTGGTGTAGGCTAGTTGCCCAAACGTTCGTTGTGTGAATGCTGCTTACATATTATCTGTCCTGGCCAATGATAGCAATGCTAGTGTGTTAATTTGGTGAAGGTTGCTGAAGATAAGAAGACAAACTCTGAAAACAGCAAGGCAACCCCATTGTTTCTTTCCAATAAATCTAGGCCAGGTAATATGGCAATAACTCATGATTAATCTGTTCAGTTCCCCTCCTAATTTATGTTATGATGTAGTGGTCGAGACATTCTCCACTATCAATAATACAAGCCTGCCAAAATTGCCATTTGAATCTGTTCAGTTTCCTCTGTCTCGAATGCAACAGAAAAATGTATGCTTGTGAACCAATTAATGGCTAAAGCAATGATGGAAATGGTGGAGGAATCAGAGGTGCACATTCGCGCGCAACAACAACTGATCAATGTTTTCAGAGACAGTGTAGCAAAGCAGCAAGAACTTGCTCACATGCTTATGGGTGTCATCCGCGCTGAGGTTGCAGATTGTGACATTGTAGATCGTTATGTTCTGTTCATTTATTTGCCCTGGCATCAATCTTTGATTGCCCAGTGGATGTAATTTCCTGTAATATGCGATGGATGTGCAACGTTTTTCCCTGTATGATGTACCTTTGCTTGATCGGTTTTGGTCATGTGCATAATTGCTCATCGTAATGGCCTCAAATTACCTAATTGGGCCTAAAGACACGTAAGAACTTTAGTGGGCCCATTAAGTTAATGGGTCGTTACCAAGCCGAAAGTTGATGGTCGGCCCTCTTACCTCCTGGGTCGTTAATAGACCGACATCGAAGCGGGCGATGGGGGGGGGGGGCATTTGATTTCACAGGCCGTTAACAGGCCATTACTAAGGTCGGGCTACATATGGCCCAACTATACTGTGGGCCTTTAGCAGGACAAAAGAGACAGTGGGCTCGTACTGGACCATGAAGAGCATGGGCCACTAAGAGGCTGAAAGCCAGGTCGTACAGTAAATGGCCCAACTGTGTTGTGGGCCTTTAGTAGGCCTAAAGAGAAACCGGGCTGATACTGGACCATGAAGAGCATGGGTCATTAAAAGGCGAAAACTCAGGCCCGAATACAAATGGCCTAAATCATTTATGGGCCGTCAACAGGCTGAAAGACACGCCAGGCCGGGGATTGGGCCAACACTTAAATGGGTTGCTAAAAGGCCAAAACTAAGGTCAGACTACAAATGGCCCAACTCATTTATGGGCCGTCAACAGGCTGAAAGGCACATCGGGCCGGAAATTGGCCCAACACTTAAATGGGTCGCTAAAAGGCCAAAAGATGTACATCCTGAAAATTGTCCATCCCTTGAATGGGCCGTTAACAGGTCGAAATCACATCGGGCCGATATTGAGCCCAAATATATAGCGGGCTGTTAATGGGCTCGAACTGATGATGGGCTGCAATTGTGTCAAATCTTTAACGGGCCGTTGATGGGCCGAATTGGCACATCTCGTATGGGCCGTGGGCTTAAATGGACCCGACACAAGTAGGTATTATATGGGCTGGCCTGCTAATTTTTACTGGGGCAGCCTTTTTCATCGGAATGGGCCACTGTTGGGCCATGCCACTCGTCGACCTATCATAGGCACCTCCTGTCCAATGAGTGGATAACATCTGTCCCAATGGTGAGCCAACACGTGTTTCCTCCGGCCAATGAGAATTTTACACGTGGAAAATCCCCATTGGTCCGGGTTGTTAATGGGTTATCAGATTCGAAACCAGACCCGATAGCTTATTGGCGACCTATTATGGTGGATGCCATGTGTCGGTCACCCTTGACGAAAGCACTTCCATGACGCGCCATTTTTATCGTCATGGAAATGGACACTTCCGTGATGATAATTTTGGTAATGTCATGGAACACTTCTACGACAACACAGGTATGACTATCTTGATTCTGTCATAAAATCATCGTGGATGTACATGCATGACAGAAAACGTGAACTTCTGCAGCAAACACGTATCATCACGGAAGTGTCTTTTTGTAGTGTACCCCAATTCGACATTGGATCCCATACCACCCATGCATAATACGACAGACGAACCCGATAGACCACCACATGGCCGAGATAGAACAACAACTCAAACCAGACACCAGCCCACACCACCTCGCCAAAAAAGCAGAGAAACAATAGCTCGGGGATACACATACGACCTACGATAGGACCTGGAAAATAAAGCAGGCCAGACCAGTTCAATCTACGGATCGCGGGGGCGTGCTCCGGCGCGAGAGGAGGGCTATCAAGCCTGGTGCGATAAACATAACCAACCCCGAGCTGAAAATCACATACAGACTCCATCCAAACTGCGTCGTGACATGGCCCGATACAGAGGCGCCGCACACCCCCTATGCTTCATCGATGAGGTAATGGAGCACGAGTTCCCTGAAGGGTTTAAACCCGTGAACATCGAATCATACGACGGCACAACAGATCTCGCAGTATGGATTGAAGGTTTTCTTCTTCACATTCACCTGGCTCGCGGTGATGATCTACACGCCATAAAATACCTTCCCCTAAAGCTTAAGGGGCCAGTTAGGCACTGGTAAAACACCCTCCCAAAAAACACTATTGGAAGCTGGGAAGACTTGGAAGATGCCTCAAGATGCCGATGACGTCAGTCATATAGTCCAACAGCCAGGAAATTCTAGACCAGGTTCCTAATTTAAAAAAAACAGATTATTGACTGTCCGGACGCCGAAGACCTAGCGGCCTTCAAACACAGCATTCGCGATGAATGGCTCGCCCGACACCTCGGCCAAGAAAAGCCGAAGTCCATGGCAGCCCTTACAACACTAATGACCCGCTTCTGCGCACGCGAGGATAGCTGGCTAGCCCGTAGTGGTAACAGTACCAGCGACCCCGGCACTTCCGAAACCCGAAATGGCAACAGAAGGCCCTGACGCAGCAAACATAAGCATCGGAGCAACAATGATGATACAGAGAATACGACAGTCAACGCCGGATTCAGCGGCTCAAGGAAGAAGCCATTTAAACGAAACAAAGACGGTTCATCAAGCCTGGACCGAATACTGGATCGACCCTGCCAGATCCACGGCACTCCTGATAAGCCTGCCAACCATACCAACAGAAGTTGTTGGGTCTTCAAACAGGTCGGCAAGTTAAATGCCAAACATAAGGAGAAAGGGTCGCCCAGCGAGGATGACGACGAGGAACCTCGTGCACCGAAAATAGGGGGTCAGAAGAAATTTCCCCCTGAAGTCGAAACGGTGAATATGATATACGTCACGCATATCCCCAAGAAGGAGCAAAAGCGCGCACGGAGGGACGTCGATGCGATAGAGCTAGTCGCCCCAAAATTCAACCCATGGTTGGCCTGTCCGATCACCCTCAATCGCAGGGACCATCCGACCAGTATCTATCACGGAGGGTCGGCCGCATTAGTCCTCAATCCAATCATCAATGGATTCCACCTTACGCGAGTCCTCATGGACGACAGCAACAACCTTAACCTGCTCTATCATGACACAATCCACAAGATGGGTATTGATCCGTCAAGAAACAAGCCCACTAAAACTACCTTTAAAGGAGTGATACCCAGTGTAGAGGCCGGCTGCACGGGCTAAATCACACTAGTAGTGGTCTTCGGATCACCGGACAACTTCCACATCGATATCATGCCCTTCCAGAGTGGCTACCAAGCACTTCTCGGACGAACCGCGTTCGCTCGCTTCAATGAAGTCCCGCACTACGCCTACCTCAAACTCAAGATGCCCAGACCATGCGGAGTCATAACAGTGAATGGAAACATGGATCGCTCCCTCCGCACTGAGGAGCACACTGCAGCCCTGGCAGTGGAAGTACATGGTGGCCTCATTAAGCCAACTATTACGCCGGTGGCCAAGTCCCCGGACACTGTCAAACGAGTCCAGACTACCCCATTGTACGAAAGTCCAACTCGTTAGGTGATCGATTAGCAATTCGGCCTCCATCTCATCCCCTACCGAATTGTGGCATATGTGCCACATGTACATCATTACGCACTAAAAATACCATGGGAAAGGATGGAGGCACAATAAGGACAATGCCTGCTATACGGCTAGACCCTACCAGGAAATCACATTCCTCTTCTTCTCTTATTTTATTTTATTGTATTTTTCTTTCAGGTTCCGTCAAACCACATCACCCTTTCGACAGTACCAAGGCCTCCTTCCTTGGCCTATTAAAACACCGGTCGATGATCCTCTCGAAGGACAATACACCAAGGAGAGAAGCAGCATAGACGCGTGCCAGAGTACCTAAAGGATCCTTAAAGATCATCCCGTCCGCTTTCAGGACGCATGCACGGCTTCCCCTTGTGTTCGGCATGTAAAATAGCCTAGTTGCTTATTGCACTATTTGTATCAATACGTTTTAACGTATCAATTAGACTGCAATGGAAACAATTTTTAGCCCAAACATACACGGTGTTGGCTTATCTCTTAACATATGCTTCCCTGTTTTTGTCTGATTATCATGTACACCTCGGTATGGCCTAAATTGCCAGTGGCTTTATTGAGCCGCGTACATCTTTTACATATTAAAACAAAGTCCGAACACTTTCACAAGTGCAATTCGGCGTCCCGAATATAGCATTATATGCATTGGCTCCGAATCATGTCTTTGGTCAATAGTTGGGTTGCCCGGCTCCTGTGCTTGCTACCTTACATTCTGTCTGATCGGCAAGGGTAGTAAAGGGAGAACTGCTGCGATTGTGTTTCTGGTTTACCCGGACAATCATCTTAGTAGAGGAAGTCGAAAACTGATAGTCATGATGCGGCGAGAGCTGGTCAGCTATTCGGTGACTAAGTATAAATCTCTAGCGATTTTTTTCCGCATTATGCGATAGGCTAGCCTCCACCCGGCCGGGCATTCACAGCGCCCGAGTTCGGAAAATCGAACAATACTAGGGGCTGCGCCCGCTCTCCCATTATAAAACTCCTATGGCTAAGTGAGGTCGATAAAGACGCATAGTTCGATTGTTTGGTTCACCCCACTAACACCTCCTTCACGGACCAGTACGTTGGGTCAAGTGTGTTTAAGTGTTTATCCCGAACACCCCCGTACTACCTACGTGGGGGCTGAAGCCGACGACCGGCCAACTCTCAGATATCATAAACAGCTGCACAGGAGGAGATATTTTAAAGTAAAATAAGCAATATAGCATACGTAAGTATTGTCTCATGATACGGGATTGGACAACATAAATAGATTCATTCAAAAATGATGTCCTTCTAACATTGGCCCTCTAAAATGCGGGATCCTTTCAGGACATCATCAAAGTACCGCTTCGGCGTGCGATGCTCTATTCTAGCGGGCGGTCCCTTGGTTGCAAGCTTGACAACGTCCATCTTCGCCCATTGCACCTTGACACGGGCGAAGGCCATCCGCGCACCTTCAATATAGGCTGACTGCTTCACGGCATCAAGCCGAGGGCAGGCGCTGACCAGCCACTTGACGAGACTGAAGTAGATACTGGGCATGGGTTCGGCCGTCCACAAACGGATTATCAAATCCCTCATAGCCAATTCAGCCACCCTGTGCAGTTCGGTCCATTGCTTCAGCTGATCGTTGTGGGGCACAGGACGCTCCGGCGCAAGGTACTGCGACCAGAACAACTTCTCTGTTCAGCTCCCCTCTTCAGCCTGGAATAACTCCGCGGTATCAGCAACACTCCAGGGAAGGTCCGCAAACACTCCTAGAGAACTCCAAATCCGGGTTAGAAAGATATACCTTTTCTTCACAAATTTGCTCTGCATGTTAAAGGCCTTACCCGCTGCTATTTGCCTTGCCTCTTGGATCTCCCAGACAGCACTTTGGGCTTCGGCCCGGGATTCTTGTGCATTTTGGAGTGCCTTGGCAAGTTCGGAATTTTTCTCCGAACTCTTGCGCTTTATGGACTCACATTTGCCTATGGCATCCTTGACGTCTTGTTGGACTTCCTCCACTCGTGATTCATGTTTAAGGCAGGAGGCGTGCTCCTCCTCCGCCTCCTTCCTGGCCTCGGCCAACACACTCTTGAGGGCCTCGACCTTAGACATGTTAGCTGCAAACATAATTATGAAACTCATTGAGAAACTACATCATAGTTGGCATCGTTTCAAACATGCTTTGGTATTACATACCTTGCTTTTCTTCTAGCTTCCACCTTAGCTCGGATGCTTCGGCGGCATGGGCAGCTGATGCCTGCTTTGCAGCCTGCTTGTTCAAACAGATAGGTGCGATAGTCTCGTGCATGAGTTATTAGATCCTCTGTTTGGTTTTCTTCCCGAACACCGAACAGAGTCTCAGGGGCTACTATCTATACACATGCATTCTTTTTATACAGTTAAAAGATACTATACGGCACATACCTCAAAGCCTCTTAAAAGGCTAGTGTAGGCTTTGCTCAGTCCGCTTTTCGCGGATTGAACCTTTTCAATCACCATACACATAAGGGTACGATGTTCTCCCACAATGGTGGCGCTTTGAAGCGCTCTCACCAAAGTGTTCGGCGCCTCCGTATTGACAGAGGTCACCGGTATAGTAGGCACGCACCCTTCTTGAGAAAAGGGTTGCTCCCCTGACTCCGGAACCGTCTGGGTTTCCAGAATGACATTTGGTTGGGGGCCAAACTAGACATGGCCTCCGTCTCCAGTCTCCATGGGGGTCGGTTCCCCATGTTCTTTGCAGCCTCCGGCACCCCTCCCTGTTCCGGAAGGGTCCTCTAGGACGACACCTCGGTGTTATCCGCGGCAGTGGGGGAGGAAGCTGGTGGAGGCGATTTGATCTCCATCATGTTCGAACCCAGTGAATTCCCGAAAGAGGAGGATCGCTGGGGGAAGACCTTAACCGGACTGCAGCATACAATTTAAATACATTACAACTATAAGCCAGAAAAGCCGAACATATATATATACCTTTGAGTACTTATGATCCGGCCAGGGGCTTCAGCCTGGGGTGCCACTTGTCGGTGTCCGATTCAGAGTCGTCCATAAGGGACGTCCTCCGTTTCTTGGATGCCTCCGCCTCTAGATCAGTGGAGGCAGCCCTTTTCCTCTTCTCCCCTTTCGGTGGGAGGTGCTCTCTTCCTCCTCCTCTTCCTCTTCGTCAAGGGAGGAGAGGGTTCCGGTGTCCTTAGACACTATGTCCGACGCACCTTTATGGAAGAGGACACTCTTGGCCTCCTTGCCCTTCTCCTTGGCCTTCTTTTCCGGCACCTGGTATGGCGCCGGGACTAGCATCCTCGTCAACATAGGAATAGCTTCGTCTTCGGGCAGCGGAGCCGGACAATGAATCCATTCTGCTTTCTTTGTCCAACCCTGCAAAATAAAATGGAGAGTTTAGTGTGCTCCTTGGGCTCGCAAAGTAATGTTATCAAAGAGCTTACGGGGGTCGCAGCGTGGGTGTTGTTGTAACCGAGGTCTTCGGTTGTCTCCGGCCATGACTTCTGGTTCTTGAAGAGCAGCTTCCACATGTCTTCGTGCTTCATCTGAAGAACCGTTGCAGTGTCCGGGGACCGGCCAGGTCAAACTTCCACATGGGCTCTTGATGTGCCTGACAGGGGAGTATCCAGCGGAAGAGCATCACTTGAATCACTCTCGCAAGGCTAGTATTTTTATCTACCATGCTCTTGATGTGCTTCTCCAGCATCGTTACCTTGTCAGACGATGCCTAGTCTAGGCCCTTGTTGAGCCAGGATGTCAGCCGCATGGGGGGCCCGGACTTGAACTCCGTAGGAGCAGCCCATGTGGAGTCACGGGGCTCTGTGACATAGAACCTCCCCAGCTGCCATCCATTCATGGTTTCCACGAAGGTGCCCTTGGGCCAAGTGACATTGGGTAGTTTGCTCACCATAGCACCACCGCAATTCGCGTGCTGGCCGTCCACCACTTTCGGCTTCACATTGAAGACCTTGAGACATAGGCCGAAGTGGGGGGAAACCCGGAGGAATGCCTCGCATACGACGACGAACGCCGAAATGTTGAGAAAAGAATTTGGGGCTAGATCATGGAAATCTAACCCGTAGTAAAACATGAGGCCGTGGACGAAAGGATGAAGGGGAAACCCCAGTCCGCGAAGAAAATGAGGGATGAATACTACCCTTTCGCTAGGCTTTGGAGTGGGGATGACTTGTTTATTGGCCGGGGGCCGGTGGGCGATCTCTTTGGCCAGATACCCTGCTTCCCGGAGTTCCTTGATGTTTTTCTCCGTGACGGAGGAGGCCATCCACTTGACATGCACTCTAGATCTAGACATGGTTGGAGTGCTTTCTGGGAACGGAGTGGATCGAAGCTTGCGCGCTAGAGCTTGAGGGAGCATGGACTGAGGAAGGAGAAGGCATGGGGTAAAAAGGGAGGAATCTTATCTCCTTATAAAGGCAGTGAATATCATGCGTCCCCCACGAGCCTTAAAGCTCGCCTATTTCTAAGGGGTCGTGCGAAATGGCACGGTTGGGTTTCCCATACCCATATTGATGAGAATCCCGTAATAAGTGGGCACAATATCTGTTTTGACAAGACGTGTCGTCGGAAGTTGCATCTCGATATGCGAAATGGGAGGCCGAAAAGCGGTTTGAAATAATAGAATGTTCAAATGTAATGTCTCACCAGTGAAATCTTCAGAAGATAGAACTAATTTGTATTCTGCCCTTATAATTCAAAGGTATGACTGTTGTACAGAGCCAGATATAGTAGTGACGATCAACTGCTCTGAAGTGTTCGAAGGAAGTACCCACCTTGCAATGTCGAAGACAATTTGCGTGCCGGACACATCATCATTGAAGACTGGTTCGGGGGCTACTGAGGGAGTCCTGGATTACGGGGTCCTTGGGCGTCCGGGCTATGTAACATGGGCCGAACTTATGGGCCGTGAAGATACAAGATAGAAGACTCTCCCTCGTGTCTGGATGGAACTCTCCTTGGCGTGGAAGGCAAGTTTAGCGTGTGGATATTAGTATTCCTTTCTCTATAAACCGACTTTATACAACCCTAGTCCCCTCCGGTGTCTATATAAACCGGAGGGTTCAGTCCATAGAGACTAGACACAATCATAATCATATAGGCTATTAGGGTTTAGCCATTACGATCTCGTGGTAGATCAACTCTTGTAACCCCTATACTCATCAAAGTCAGTCAAGCAGGACATAGGGTATTACCTCCTTCAAGAGGGCCCGAACCTGGGCAAACATCATGTCCCCTATCTCATGTTACCATCAATCCTTAGACGCACAATTCGGGACCCCCTACCCGAGATCTGCCGGTTTTGACACCGACAGGGATGCTGATACGTCTCCAACGTATCTATAATTTTTGATTGTTCCATGTTGTTATATTATCAATCTTGGATGTTTTATAATCATTTTGTAGTCATTTTATATCATTTTTTGGTACTAACCTATTGACATAGTGCCAAGTGCCAGTTCCTATTTTTTCCGTATTTTTTACATTGCAGAAAAATAATATCAAACAGAATACAAATGCCACGAAACTTTACGGAGAATTTTTATGGGCCAAAAGGAACACAACGGGCCCTGGCTGCGCCTGGTGGGTTGTTCCCACATCGAGTGCCCCCCATACCGCCTCTTTGCTCTATAAATACCCCAATATTTCTAGAACACTAGGGGGGTCGACGACATATTCATCCAGCCGCCACAGAGTCCAGAACCACCAGATCTAATCTAGACACCATCTCAGATGGGGTTCACCACCTACATTGGTGCCTCTCCGATGATGCGTGAGTAGTTCTTTGTAGACCTTCGGGTCCGTAGTTAGTAGCTAGATGGCTTCATCTCTCTCTCTTGATTCTCAATACAATGGTCTCTTGGAGATCCATATGATGTAACTCTTTTGCGGTGTGTTTGTTGGGATCCGATGAACTTTGAGTTTATGATCAGATCTATCTTTTTATATCCATGAAAGTATTTGAGTTTCTTTGATCTCTTTTATGCATGATTGCTTGTAGTCTCTTATTTCTTCTCCGATATTTGGGTTTTTGTTTGGCCAACTTGATCTATTTATCTTGCAATGGGAAGAGGTGCTTTGTAGTGGGTTCGATCTTACGGTGCTTGATCCCAGTGACAGAAAGGTAAAGGACACATATGTATCACTGCTACTAAGGATAAAATGATGGGGTCTATATCTACATAGATAGATCTTGTCTACATCTTGTCATCGTTCTTATTGCATTACTCCATTTCTCCATGAATTTAATACACTAGATGCATGCTGGATAGCGGTTGATGTGTGGAGTAATAGTAGTAGATGCAGGCAGGAGTCGGTCTACTAATCTTGGACGTGATGCTTATATAATGATCCTTGCCTTGATATCGTCATAATTATTTGAGGTTCTATCAATTGCCCAACAGTATTTTGTTCATCCACCGTTTGCTATTTTTCTCGAGAGAAGCCACTAGTGAAACCTACGACCCCCGGGTCTTCTTTCTCATATATTTGCCTTTGCAATCTATTTTTATTTGCATTTATTTTCAGATCTACTAAACCAAAAACCCAAAAATACTTTGCTGCACTTTATTTTATTTGCGATCTATTTATCCAATCTATTATAACCTTTTTCCCGTCACGCACTAATTTCTGGCACCGTTACCCAAAAGGGATTGACAACCCCTTTAACACGTTAGGTTGCGCGGATTTGTTATCAGTGCGCAGGGGATGTTTACGTTGTGTTGATTGGTTCTCCTACTGGTCCGATAACCTTGGTTTCATATATGAGGGAAATACCTACCGCCATTGTGCTCCATCATCCCTTCCTCTTTGGAGAAATACCGACGTAGCTTCAAGCGACATCAGAGGGCAACACGACAGAGAAGCTATTCTGGTCACAGTTCCTAGCACCGGAGCATCCGGCGCTGTTGAACAACTAGATGATGCAACTGTCGGAGCTACATAGGATGTCCGGCATGGCCATGAAGGACATCATAGTCCGGCTTTGGCTAGCCGAACCCATTGCTAGCAGCTACTTCAGCCTGGTGAGGCGACTCGTCGATGTACTGCCCTGAGCTAAAGCTATGAAGCACTCGGCGTGCATAGAGGGTGCGCATATGGCCTTTGCCTGTGTCAAGATGCACTGGGTGAAGATGAAGGCCACAGTCATGGAAACTGAAGGCCCACCCACAGGCAAGGACCACCGCAAGCCGGAGCAGTACTTTGACGACATCCTGGCAGGTGCCCGAATAGTAGAGGGTCAATGCTCAAAGGATATCATGTTTGAGTGAATGTATTATGTTTATCCAGACTTTGTGTTATGAACCAATGGATGTAATATAGTTATACCTTCATCTGAAATTAGTTTCCCCCTGTCCGGCCATTTTTTATTCTGAAAGTTTGCCAGTCGTCGGCTTCAGCCCCCACGTAGATACTATGGGGGTATTCGGGATAGCATGCGATTACACTTGAACCAACATCTTGGTCCATAAAGGAGGTGTCTGCGTAACAAACCAAGCAATCAGACTATGTGGCTTTATCACTTTCACTTAACCATAGGAGTTTGACAGTGGGGCTAAATACTAGCCCCTGGTGCATATGCGGCCACCCGAACTAGGATGCCTTTGGTGCATGACCATGTGAAGGCTAGTCCTTCATATAATATAGAGTAAATCACAAAAGATTTATAGCAAGTCGCCGAATCGCCGACCAGCTCTCTCCATATCATGACAGTTCCTTTTCGGCTTTCTCTACTGAGGAATTTGACCAGACGAACCGGAAACACAATCGCAGTACTTCTCCCTTTACTGCCTTCGACGAACAAGCAGAACCTAAGGTAGTAATCATAGGAGCTTGGAAACCCAACTATTGACCAAAGACATGATTCGGAGCTGATGCATATAATGTAATATTCGGGATGCCGAAGTATACTCTAAAAGTGTTCAGACTTTTAAAAATATACGTGGCTGAATAGAGACCCCGACATTTAAGCCATACCAAAGTATATATGGAATCTGAAGCAAAGAGAAAATATGGATTATGAAATAAACCAATACCGAACAGGGGTTGGCAGAAAAGGAACTATTTCCATTATAATTTGTTTGATACATCGAAACATGTCATTACAGATAATGTCGTAAACATCAGGGCTATTTTACATGCCGAGAATTTCTAAACAAGGGTAAGCTATATACAGGGCCTAAAAATAAAAGGTATTCTTGAAGATCCCATTGATACCCTGCCGCACATCTGAGTCATTGTCGCCTTGGTGCAAGATCCTTTGAGGGGCGAGATTGACGATCATTTATATAAAAGGGGCCTGTGAAAGGGACCTTGTATGACCGTAAGGTGATTAGGTCTTTAACGAACCTGTAATATGAGAAAAAAAGAAAAAGGAAGGGGTTGAGGTCAAAATAGGGTTGAACCGACTATAGACCCTGTCCGCATTGTGCCTCTATCGTTACCCAAGGTATTTTGAGTGCGTAGTTATGCACACGCGGTACATGTGCCACGGTTAGATGGGGAGATTGACGGAGGCGGAACTGCTAGTCCAACTCTGGATTCACCGAGCTGTCGTTCTGCAGGGTAGGCCGGACTCGTTTAACAGTGTTCGGGGGCTTGATGGCAGATGAAGTGTTCGGCTTGATAAGGCCGCTCTGCACCTCAGCCGCAAGGGCCGCGGTATGCGCCTTAGTACGGAGGGAGCGCTCCATGTTTTCATTGACTGTGATAAAGCCATGCGGTCAGGGCATCTTGAGCTTTAAGTAAGCATAGCGCGGGACTGCATTGAAGCGGGCGGAGGCGGTTCATCCGAGAAGTGCGTGATAACCACTACGAAAGGGGACAATATCGAAGATCAAGTCTTCGCTTCAGAAGTTATCCAGTGAACCGAAGACTACTTCCAATGTTAATGAACCCGTGCAGCAGGCCTCTACGGCGGGTATCAGTCCTTTAAAGGTGGTGTTACTAGGCTTGATTCTTGACGGGTCAATACCCATTTTACAAACAGTGTCTTGATAAATCAAGTTAAGACTGATGTCACCATCCATAAGGACTCGAGTGAGATGGAATCCATCAATGATTGGATCAAGGACCAGGGCTACTAAACCTCCATGATGAATACTGGTCGAGTGGTCCCAGCGATCGAAGGTGATCGGACAAGCCGACCAGGGGTTGAATTTTGGTGTGACCGGTTCTACGGCGTAGACGTCCCTTAATGCCCGCTTGCGCTCCCTCTTGGGGTTATGAGTGACGTATATCATATTCACTATTTTTACCTTAGGGGGAAATTTTTTCTGCCCCCCTGTGTTCGGTGGGCGGGGCTCATCATTGTCCTTGCTGGGCGGCCCTTTCCCCTTATGTTCGGTATTTAGCTGACCAGCCTATTTGAAGACCTTCTGTTGGAATGATTTGCAAGCTTGTCGGGGGTACCATGAATCTGGCAAGGCCGGTCGAGTATTTTGTCCAAATTGGATGGGTCGTCCCTGTTTCCTTTGAATGGCTTCTTCCGTTGACCGAGTTTAGAGCCGTTGAATCCGGCGTTGACCGCTGTATCTTCGGTTTCTTCATTGTTGTTCCGACGCTTGTGCTTGTTACATCGCGGCTGTGCATTGCCATCCCTAGCTTCGAAGGTGCCAGGATCGCTAGTACTGTTGCTTCTACGAGCTAACGAGTTGTCTTCTCCCGCGTAGAAGCAGGTCATGAGTGCGGTAAGAGCTGCCATAGACTTCGGCTTTGCTTGACCGAGGTGTCGGGCAAGCCATTCATCGCTGATGCTATGTTTAAAAGCCGCTAAGGCTTCAGTGTCCGGACAATCGACGATTTGGTTCTTTTTAATTAAGAACCAAGTCCAGAGTTTAGGTGCTGACTCTCCGGGTTGCTGGACTATGTGACTGAGGTCATCGGCGTCCGGTGGCCGGACGTAAGTACCTAGGAACTTGTCTCGGAAGGCATCCTCCGAATCTTCCCAGCTGCTAATAGAGTTCTCTGGGAGGCTGTTTAGCCAGTGCCATGCTGGTCCCTTTAGATTTAGGGGAAGGTATTTAATGGCGTGGAGATCGTCACCAAGAGCCATGTGAATATGGAGAAGAAAATCTTCAATCCGTATTGCGGATTTGTCATTCCATCATTTACGAGTTTAAACCCTTCTGGAAAGTGGTGCTGAATTACCTCATCGGTAAAGCATAAGGGGTGTGTGGCGCCTCTATATCGGGCAACATCACGACGGAGTTCAGATGACATCAGTGTTCGGTTTTCAGCCCGAGTGAGGTTATGCCTATCGCGCAAACCTTGATGGCCGTCATCTTGCATTGGAGCACGCTCCCTTGATCCATAGATTGATCCAGTATGACCAGCTCTATTGTCCAGGTCCTGACGTAAGTCGTAGGTGTAGTCTGGAGCCGCTACCTCTTTGCCTCGATGGCGAGGTGGTGCGGCCTAGTGTTCAACACGAGCAGCCACTTTGTCCCATCCACGTGGTGGTCTGTCTGGTTCGTTAGTGTGATTATATCTTGACGGTACTGGCTCAAGGGCCTCGTCGTCAAATTGTGGCAAGAGCCGATGCTTCGGATAACTCTTTGTTGGACGCTCCAGGCTGTATTCCTTGGCAGCAAGGACCTGGGTCCATCTCTCATTGAGCGTATCTTGTTCAGCTTGAAGCTGTTGCTAGTTCTTTTTTAGGCTCCTCCCAATTGCGATTAGATGTCACTTAAAGCGCTCTTGCTCGAGGGGTTCCTCTGGCACGATGAAGTCTTTGTTGCTGAGGCTGACATCCTCCTCGGAGACCGGTAGAAAGTTAACATCCTCTGAATCCTCATTCCCGATAGGCTCGTTGGGGTTAACTTGTCTCTCCTCCCACTCATCCTACTCGGACGCAGGCTCAGCGGGGTCTTAGGGATCTTCGGCATCATCTGGAGTGTTGTTGTCTCCGGTGTCGGCATTGCTTTCCCTTTCGTGACGCGATTTAGAGCGGCACTGCTGACGTCGATGTTTTGATGGTGCCTCGACGGGCTTGCCCTCAATCGGATCCTTCCTGTCATCGTCGTTGTCGTTCTTTTTAGGTGTATCTACCATGTACACATCATATGTGGAGGTGGCCGTCCAACGCCCGGTGATAGGCGGATCTTGGCCCGGTTCGTCTCCAGCATCATCGTCCATACTGTCAGTGTGTTTGGAGGCGTAATCTAGCATGTCGGTCAAGTCTTCGAAGGCGTAAAATTCCCTGCTCTCAGCCCCTAGTCCGGGTTGTGCGTGGTTCAGAGGTGATACTTCCGTAATGGGGAGAGATCGCATTAAGTCCAAGGCCTCGTTTAGGAGCGAAGGTCAGCCGGGGAACTGGGGGCCTACAGAGCTGGGCCTGGTAGACTCTACCTGTCTGTGCTCGCTGGATGCAGACCTCGAGAGTTCGGAGTTGGCATCCAAAGGTGGATTCGGCTCTTAGATGATAGGGAGAGCCCTGTTTGATTCTAGGTTTGCCAAATATAGTCGCCTCTGGGTCTCCGGCAGGGAGCTCCGTAGTAGGAGAGAGTCCGGAAAGTTTCAAACTCCCATCTTCAGATGAGGTGGTCTACCCTGGATCTAAGGCCAGGGAAGGGATGATAGTTAGTCCTTGAGCGGTGCCTGATGATGGATCCGACGAGTTTCCTTCTTGAAGACAAGGAGTAACGGTCGGGGCCATGAACCATTCGAAGATCAAATCTCCTCTGATATCAGCAATGTAATTCACGTTCCGAACCTGATCTGATGACCAGGGGTGTAGCTATCAATCCGTTCGAGGTGACCAATTGAATTGGCCCATAGAGGAAAGCCGCCAAACACAAAAATTTGATGAGGAAGAAATGTTTCCCCAGAAACAACATCGTTGTTGATGATCGAACAAGCCATCGAACCTTCTGCCGACGACATAGTGGAACTCTCAATGAAAGCACCAATGTCGGTGTCAAAACCGGCCGATCTCGGGTAGGGGGTCCCGAACTATGCGTCTAAGGATCGAAGGTAACAAGGGACATGGGGAACACGATGTTTACCCAGGTTTGGGCCCTCTTAATGGAGGTAAAACCACACGTCCTGCTTGATTTCATTTGATGAGTATAGGGGTTACAAGAGTCGATCTACCTCGAGATCGTAATGGCTAAACCCTAGATGTCTAGCCTATGTGAATTCTAATAGCCTCTACGGACTAAACCCTCCGGTTTATATAACTCTGGAGGGGCCTAGGGTTGTACAGAGTTGGCTTGCAGAAGAAGGAAATTACATATCTGGACGCCAATCTTGCCATCCACGCATAGGAGAGTCCTATCCGAACATGGGGCAAGGTCTTCTACCTTGTATCTTCATGGTCCATCAGTCCGACCCATATCACACAGCCCGGATACCCGAGGACCCCCTAGTCCAGGACTCCCTTAGTCCCCGCACGACCGTAGATCAGGTAGGTTCTTTAGCGAACCTATAGTGGAAGAATATTTGAGGTCCGAATAGGGTCAAGCCGTACTATGGGCCTTTTCAGTAGTGTGCCTCCGGCGCGGCCCAAGGTATTTTAAGGGCATAATTGTGTACCTGAGGTATATACACCACAACCTTATGGGGCAATCGATGGAGGCTAAACTACTACTCGAGCTCAGGTTCCGCCGAGCTACCGCATTGTAACGCGGCTCAAACACGTTTAGCAGTGTCATGGGTATGGACGACCGTTGAGTTGTTCGGTTCGATGAGGCCGCTCTGTACTTAGGCTACTAGGGTCGCGGTATCCTCCTCAATATGGAAGGAGTGCTCCGTATTCCCATTTACTATGATGACGCCACGAGGTCCAGGCATTTTTAGCTTTAGACAAGCATAGTGCGGGAGTACATTGAAGCTTGCGTAAGTTGTTCGCCCGAGCAGTGCGTGATAACCACTGCAAAAAGGGATGATGTCGAATATCAACTCTTCGCTTCAGAAATTGTCTGGAGAGCCGAATACTACTTCCAGTGTTAATGAGACCATGCAGCGGGCCTCCACGCCGGGTATCACTCCGCTAAAGGTAGTGTTGCCAGGCTTAATCCTTGACGGGTCAATACCCATCTTACAGACAGTATCCTTGTAAATCAAGTTGAGGCTGCTGCCGCTGTCCATAAGGACTCTAGTGAGATGGTACCCGTCGATGATAGGATCGAGTACTAGGGTCGCCGAACCTCCATGACAGATACTAGTTGGGTGGTCCCTGCGATCAAAGGTGATCGGATAAGCCGACCATGGGATGAATTTTGGGGTGACGGGCTCTACGGCATAGACGTCCCTCAATGTGCATTTGCACTCCCTCTTGGGGATGCGGGTGACATAGATCATATTCACCATTTTCACTTCGGGGCAAATTCTTTCTGTCCCCCAGTGTTTGGCGGCGAGGCTCATTATCATCCTCGCTTGGATGGCCTTTCCCCTTATGTTAGGTATTTAATTTACTGGCCTTCTTGAAAACCCACCAGTTTCTGTTGGTGTGATTAGCAGGCTTGTCAGGGGTGCCATGAATCTGGCAAGGTCTCTCTAGTATTCTGTCCCAAGTTGGATGTACCGTCCCTATTACCTTTGAACGGCTTCTTCGGCTGATTGGGTTTGGAGCCCCTGAATCTGGCGTTTACTATCGTATCCTCTGTTTCTTCGTTATTGTTTCGACGCTTGTTTTTGCTGTGTCGTGGCCTACCATTGCTATCCCTGGCCTCATAAGTACCAGGGTCGCTGGTACTGTTGCTTCTGTGAGCCAACCAGCTATCTTTACCTGCATAGAAACAGGTCATAAGTGCAGTAAGGGCTGCCATAGTCTTCGGCTTTTCCTGAGCGAGGTGTCGGGCGAGCCATTCATCACGGATGCTATGCTTAAATGCCGCTAAGGCTTCGACGTTCGGACACTCCATGATTTGGTTCTTTTTTATTAAGAACTGATTCCAAAGATTGCGAGCTGACTCTCCGGGATGCTGGATTATGTGACTCAGGTCATCAGCGTCCGGTGGCCGCACATAGGTGCACTGAAAGTTGGCCCGAAAAGCATCTTCTAGCTAGGTCTTCCCAGCTTCCAATAGAGTTCTCTGGGAGGCTGTTCAATTAGTTTCGTGTTGGTCCTTTCAGTTTTAGAGGGAGGTATTTAATGGCATAGAGATCATCTCCGCGAGCCATGTGAATGTGGAGAAGAAAATATTCAATCCTTACAGTGGGATCTGTCATTCCATCGTATTGCTCGACGTTCACGGGTTTGAACCCTTCTAGAAATTGGTGCTGCATTACCTCATCGGTAAAGCACATGGGGTGTGCGGCACCTCTGTACCGGGAGACATCGCGACGGAGTTCAGACGACATCTGTGTTCGGTGCTGACCCTGGAGTTGGTTATGTTTGTCATGCCAGGCTTGATGGTTGTCATCTCGTGTGGGGGCACATCCTCTTGATCCATAGATTGACCTGGTCTGGCCGGCTATATTCGTAAGCTATTGGCGTAGGTCGTACATGTAGCCTGGAGCCGATGTCTCCCTGCCTCAGTGGCAAGGGGCGCGGGCTGGTGTTCTGCATAATTAGTCGTTTTGTCCCATCCACATGGTGGTCGGTCCTGTTGATTAGCATGATTGTACTTTGACGCTATTGGCTCAAAGGCCTCGTCGTCAAATTGTGACAGTAGCATGCGTTTGGGATAACTTTTTGTTTGGCGCTCAATGCCATGTCCTTCTTCGGCGGCTAGGACCTTGGTCCATCTGTCGTTGAGCGTATCCTGTTCGGCTTGAATCTGTTGTTGTTTCTTTTTCAGGCTCCATGCGGTGGCGATGAGCCATTGCTTGAAGCGTTCTTGTTCGAGGGGTTCCTTTGGGACAATGAAATCATCGTTACCATGGCTAACATCCTCTTCGGACACAGGTAAGTAGTTACTATCTCCCGAGTCCTCATGATGGGCAAGTTCTTCAGGGCTGTATTGACCATCTTCCATTTCACCCCGCTCGATCGCAGGCTCAACGGGGTGCTCGGGATCTTCGGCATTGTCCAGAGTGTCATTATCTCTAGTGTCGGTAATGCTTTCCCTTCCCCGACGCGATTGTGAGCGGCGCCACTGACGCCGGTGTTTTGGTGGTTCATCTACAGGCTTATCCTCTTCTCGATCTTGAGTGCCGTTTCGTCCTTCTTCTTAGGTGTATCCACCATGTATACGCCGTAAGTAGAAGTGGTTGTCCAACGCCCAGTGATGGGCAGGTTTTGACCTGGTTCGATTTCGACATCGTCATCCATGCCATCGATGTCTTCAGAGGCATAGTCTAGCATGTCAGTTAGACCCTCGACAGTGGCGATTAAGTGGGTGGTGGGTGGGATGTACAATTCCCTACTCTCAGCCCCTGGTTGAAGCTGGGTGTAGTTCGGAGGTAACACTTCTGTGATGGCGAGAGATTGTATTAAGTCCAGTGTTTCGTTTAGGAGCAAAAGCTGGACAGGCGTGTGAGGATCTGCGGAACTAGGCTCGTTGATAAGCACTTGACCGAGCCGGATGGAAGTAGACCTCAAGAGTTCAGAGTTGGTATCCAGAGGCGAGTTCGGCTTCCTGATGACGGGAAGATTCCCGTTTGACTTCGGGTCCGCCGACGGCGTGGTCGCATATGGGTCTCCGGCTAGAAGTTCGGTGATGGGAGCGAGTCCGGCGGGGCTCACCCTCCCATCTTCGGACGAAGTGGTCCGCCATGGATCTAAGGTCGGGGCGGACATGAGCGTCGACCCTTGGATGGGATCTGATAGTGGATCCGAAGGGCCTCCCTCATGTGGGTGGGGAGCAGCAGCCCAGGCCATGAACCCCTCGAAGATTAGGTCTCCTCGGATGTCGGCGATGTCGTTCAAGCTTCCAAACCTGATCTGGTGACCAGGGGCGTAGCTGTCGACCTGCTTAACGTGACCGGTCAAGTTGGCACGTAGCATGAATCCGCCAAACACAAAGTGTTGACCAGGGAAAAAGGTCTGCCCAGAAACAGCGTCATCATCGATGACAAGGTGAGCCATCGATTCTTCTGTCGACAACATAGCGGAACTCTCAATGAAAGCACCAATGCTGGTGTCAAAACCGGTAGATCTCGGGTAGCGGGTCCCAAGCTGTGTGTCTGAGGATCAATGGTAACAAGGGACAATAGGGACACGATGTTTATCCAGGTTCGGGCCCTCTTAAAGGAGGTAAAACCCTACGCTCTGCTTGATTATATTCGGTGTGTGTATAAGGGTTACAAGAGTTGATCTACCTCGAGATCGTAATGGCTAAACCCTAGCTATCTAGCCTAAGATTCTTTTCCTAGCCTCTACGGACTAAACCCTCCTGTCTATATACACACGGGAAGGGCCTAGGGGTGTATAAAGTCGGATTGCAGAGGAAGGAATTTTTACACCCGGACACCATACTTGCCGTTCTACGCACATAGGAGTCCTACTCGGACACGGGAGATAGCCTTCTGCTTTATCTTCACAGCCCATCAGTCCGTCCCATATCGAATAGACCAGACACCCGAGGAACCCTATATGGGTCGGACTGATGGGCCATGAAGATAAAGCAGAAGGTTGTCTCCCGTGTCCGGGTAGGACTCCTATGTGCGTAGAATGGCAAGTTTGGTCTCCGGGTGTAATGTTTTGTTCCTCTACAAGCCGACTCTATACAACCCTAGGCCCCTCCAGTGTGTATATAAACCGGTGGGTTTAGTTTGTAGAGGCTAGGAGAAGAATCTTAGGCTAGACAACTAGGGTTTAGCCATGACGATCTTGAGGAAGATCAACTCTTGTAACCCTTATACACACACCAAATATAATCAAGCAGGACATAGGGTTTTACCTCCTTTAAGAGGGCCCGAACCTGGGTAAACATCGTGTCCCTATTGTCCCTTGTTACCATTGATCCTCAGACACACAGCTTGGGACCCCCTACCCGAGATATGTCGGTTTTGACACCGACATTGGTGCTTTCATTGAGAGTTCCGCTATGTTGTCGACAGAAGAATCGATGGCTCACCTCGTCATCGATGACGATGCTGTTTCCGGGGAGACCTTTCTCCTTGGTCAACTCTTTCTGTTTGGCGGCTTCATGCTACGTGCCAACTCGATCGGTCACCTTGAGCAGATCGACAGTTACGCCCCTGGTAACCAGATTAGGTTTGGAAGCTTGAACTACATTGGTATGTGTCGGTGATATACAAACGGTTTTTGACCCCTTTCCGTGACGGCATTTGGAACCATCGCCTAGTGAGTGATGACGATAGGGGGTCCTTCCCACACGACCCATAAACCGTCGGGGATATGCCCTCCTAGCACACACGCTCGGCAAAATGAGTTCGTGTGCGACCGGCGAGCACTCAAATAAGAAAATACATACAATAGATCTAAAAAATACAATTATACAGGCAAAATTGTTTGTTTCCGGTTGCAAGTACATCCCACACAGTCAGTCCCCCCTAAATGTCTATGTTTGTATGTACATCCCACACAATCGCTCCCAGGAAAACATTTCTGTTCACAGGTACATCACACACAATTTTTCTCGTTAAATCGTTTGCGTTATTGAATGCATCACACATGGTCTGTAGAAGAAACTGTGTGGCAAAGGCTGTCCATCACACACACTTTTTATGTGGTAAACATTTGCACAAGGTGGCCTAACGCAAACAGTTTTCCAGAGAAAGTCATGTGTGTTTGTTTATTGATCCAACACGGTTTATTCCTAGAAACTATGTGTGTTGCCTGAGGTCATCGCCCACGGTATTTTTTCAACAACCGTTTGCAATACCAAAATCCAATCAGCAGGCTAATTATCTGATTATTCATAATCCAGTTATTAATCTAATTGACATTTCATATTAAGCACACAATATATTTCATTTTCATAATTAAAATACATCAGAGTACAACATCATATAGCTTCAGCACTCAGCTACCCCATTACACAACTACAACAGGACCAAGTTTCACATGCAACATCTATAACCTTTCGAAATTAGCATCATAGACGGTACATAGATAGATGTATCTCATCTGGAAAACTGCTGAAGCAGAAGGCGGATATTGAGCCTCGTCATCGACGACGACGTTGTTTCCTCAGGCAAAGGTTGTCCATCACACACAATTTTTATGAGGTAATGTTTGCGCAAGGTGGACTAATGCAAACAGTTTGAAGAGGACGTCGTGTGTGATTGTTCATTTATCCAACACGGTTTATTCCTAAAAACTGTGTGCGTTGCCTGAGGTCATCGCCCATGTTGTTTTCTCAATAACCGTTTGCAATATGAAAACCCTATTAGTAGGCTAATTGGCCAGTTAGTAGGCTAATTTCCCTATTATTAATAATCCATTTATTAATCTAATTGAGATTCATATTAAGCACATAATATATTTCATTTCCATATTAAGGAAGTAGTATTTCATAATTGAAATACATCTGAGTACAACATGACATAGCTTCAGCACTTAGCTACCCCATTACACAACTGCACCAGCACCAAGTTTCACATGCAACATCTTGAACCTTTCAAAATTAGCATCATAGACAGTACATAGACAGATGCATCTCATCTAGAAAACTGCTGAAGTGGAAGGCGAATATTGAGCCTTCATTCATGTTGAAGGTCTTTGCAACTTTAGGCTGATGCCTGTGGATGATTGACCATCCGTCCTTCGACCTCTTTAGGAACACTTCAATATTGAACCTTGGGTTTTGTATGAAAACTTTCCTCGCCTCCTGACCACAGAGGTGGTTTGAGAGGTAATCATTAGTGAACCCTAAAAACAAGGATGTGCATAAATATCTTCTTTATATTGGAAATGGGGCAAAGGAATAAAAAAAGGCAAGGTATAATAGTTAGTACCATCTTGTAAACCTTAGTGCTTCCCATTGTTTCCTTCCAACACATATAAGGTAGTTAGTCATCAGGTTAAGTAAGGGTCTGCATGCTATTAGTAAAATATGTTGATGATAAATAAGCACATTGCAGATTCATCAGATTAATTCAAGCCACATGGAAAACCCATTTATCCAAACCAAGCATGATTAAAAACTAGGAAATATAGCACTTGTATATGTTTCTCATGTATTAAGTGCAGCCAAATTAGATTTATTCCTCACATGGTATACAATAATAGAATGTAGCCACAACAATTGAACATCGCATTGCAGAATTGAACCAAGCAGTTAACTAAACACCACACCAAATGAACGAACCATTAACTTAGCACCACATTGCACAATATAACATACTCCAATAGAAGATTAGACAGTTAACCAAACCAAGCATGCTTAACAACTAGGATACATATAGCAATTCTATTTGTTTCTCGTGTATTTAGTACAACTAAATTCGATTTATTTCTCACATGGTATACAATAACAGAATGCACCCACAACAATTGAACATCGCATTGCAGAATGGAACCAACCAGTTAACTAAACACCACAACAAATGAACCAAACGTTAACTGAGCACCACATTGCACAATATAACATACTCCTAATAGAAGATCGAAGAGTTAACCAAACCAAGCATGCTTGACAACTTGGAAAATTGCAACTTGAAGAATCGAACATCACATTTGCAGAATTGAACCAAACAGTTAACTGAACACCACATTGCATGACATATAGAACATATACACTAGAGTAGAAGATTGCATGGTAAAAGTAGATAGCACAATTCACTAGAATTTGTTAAGGAAAGGTCGTAGCTAGCAAACTAAACATGTGTCCTTATAGTGAGGTAATAAGACAAGCTACTCCTCATTATTGGAGATATCAATGACAATTGGCTCCTTGGACATGGAAGAGGGCGAGGCCTCCGCATCGTGGGTGCCCTCGTCATAGTGTTGAGTTGCCTGAGCCACTCCGAGCACCAACTTGCTGGATCTTGAGATGAGGTAAGCATGTGCACACTGAGAAAACACCTCATAGTCTTCATCGAAGGCACTGACGGAGGCCTCGAGAAAACGCCACTAACTGTCATTTAAAGTAGCCAACCACGTCGCCACGTCGGCGTGCAAAGCATCGACGGTGGCCTCGACAGCGAGGTGCTCCTCCAAGATCTGGGGGTTGGCACGAATGGCATCCATCGCCACCTCATCTGCGCGTGCGGCCGTGATTTGCGTGTTCGCTGCCAAATGCTCCTTGAGATCCTAGCTATACTTCATGCAGCATGGCTTAGGGCGGCGCTTATTTGGTGGAGGGGTCGATGATTTGGGTGGAAGGTGTCGCGCTCGCGCCGGCGGTCGGGGCATGTGGTATGTGGAAGGAGGAGGAGGATGGGGGTCGGGTGTGGATTACCTGCCTGGAGAGGCGAGGCCGAGCAACGTGAAGGAGGGTCACCGGCGAGTAGGCGGCACTGCAAATAAGGAGTGAAGGTTTCAACTTGGAAAGGAAGGAGGATACAGGGGAAATGTGGCTTTTGGTAAGGGGAGGTAGATATTTCCGCGGAAGCCGAAAATTTGGAATCGCTTCAGCGGAAAAAACTTCGCGCAAAGTGTCATCATACATGGTCCCTTATTCAAAGCAGGTTGTGGATTGTGGCCGTCGCACCTTCTAGCGGAAGCCGTATACGTACTATACTCCGACAGTGATCCAAGATATTTTGTGATGCATCTCACATGGTTGGTTATAATAAACCGTGTGGGATCTACTTGATTTTTCGTCTTCATTTGAATTACATAATGGGGTCACAGCAGCAATGGATGGTGTTTGAATTGATATAACTTTTATCTGAAGTGAACATGCAACTATATGTGTGTCGTAAAAGAACTGGAATTATTCAGGGTTCGTTTGGACATTTTTATGCATTAACTGAGTTTGCAATGCATTTATGTGCATAATTTAAATTTGAACTACATGCACATGCTCCAGTGCATATAAATTGGTTGAAAAATCAAATCTTTGTCATTGGATGCATGCCTAGGTCCCATGCAAGAAATGGGAATGAATGCCAAACACCCTGCCACCGTCACTCAGCCGCAAACATTGAGATACCTGGTTTTGAAATTCTAGTAAATCCAAAAGTCATTTGAAATATATGAAACTTGGCATGCTATCATGGAGCAGCATCAACATGTTGTGGTAAAATGTTGTCCCATTTGGGGCAGGTTTGGGTATGTGCTTCTCACAAACCAGAGCTTCTCACAACAAGCATGATGGTTTCGGTGGGGAACGTCCCACCTTTGGGGAAGAAACGATATCCATTGCCTCTTATTGCTTTCAAAAATTCTTTTGTGTCAACATAGAACAACAGGAGTGTTGTGTTAATTTTGTGATTTTTTGGGGTTCGTTTGGACATTTTTATTCATTAACTGAGTTTTCAATGCATTTACGTGCATAATTCAAATTTGAACTACATGCACATGCTCCAGTGCATATAAATTGGTTGAAAATCACATCTTTGTCCTTGCGTGCATGCTTAGGTCCAATGTAAGAAGTGGGAATGAATATCAAACACCCTGCCACCGTCACTCGGCCGCAAACATTGAGATACCTGGTTTTTAAATTCTAGTAAATCCAAAACTCGTTTGAAATTCATGAAACTTGGCATGCTATCATGGAGCGGCATCAACATGCCGTGGTAATTTTTTGTCCCATTTGGGGAAGGTTTGGGTATATGCTTCTCACAAAACAGAGCTTCTCACAACAAGCATGATGGTTTCGGTAGGTAACGTCCCACCTTTGGGGACGAAATGATATCCATTGCCTCTTATTGCTTTCAAAAAATTTCTCGTGTTAACATAGAATAAAATGAGTGTGATGTGTCAATTTTTGTGATTTTTCACGGCTCGTTTGGACATTTTTATGCATTAACTGAGTTTTCAATGCATTTATGTGCATAATTCAAATTTGAACTACATGCACATGCCCTAGTGCATATAAATTGGTTGAAAAATCAAATCATTGTCCTTGGGTAGGTGCATGCTTAGTTCCCTTGCATGAAATGGGAATGAATGTCAAACACCCTCCCACTGTCACTCGGCCGCAAACATTGAGATAGTTGGTTTTTAAATTCTAGTAAATCCAAAACTCGTTTGAAATTCATGAAACTTGGCATGCTATCATGGAGCGGCATCAACATGCCGTAGTAAAATTTTTGTCCCATTTGGGGCAGGTTTGGGTATATGCTTCTCATAAACCAGAGTTTCTCATAACAAGCATGATGGTTTCGGTAGGGAACGTCCCACCTTTGGGGACGAAATGATATCCATTGCCTCTTATTGCTTTCAAAAAATTTCTCGTGTCAACATAGAACAACAGGAGTGTTGTGTCAATTTTTGTGATTTTTTGGGGTTCGTTTGGACATTTATATGCATTAACTGAGTTTTCAATGCATTTATGTGCATAATTCAAATTTGAACTACATGCACATGCTCCAGTGCATATAAGTTGGTTGAAAAATCAAATCTTTGTCCTTGGATGCATGCTTAGGTCTAATGTAAGAAATGGGATTGAATTTCAAACACCAGGGCACCGTTGATTGCCGACAAAACGTTGAGATACTTTGTTTTTAAATTCTAGTAAATCCAACACTCGTCTGAAATTCATGAAACTTGGCATGCAATCATGGAATGGCACTCGACATGCTGTGGTATTTTTTGTGTCCATTTTGACAGAAGGCGCACTCGAATAACAGCCAACAAAGGCATTTTGAAAACATAGCTGCCACTTGAATATCTCAAACGTTTTGTATAATTCAAACCGTGTGCGTTCTGTTAACAATCCACGTGACGCCACATGTCTTGGTTTTAATGGCTATAGGTTTTGATGGCTCTTGATCTCAAACGTTTTAGATAGTGCACCCGTATGCAAACGTTTTACATAGAGCAGGATTTGTGCATCTCTTCAACGCAAACGATTCTTTTGGATGACCCGTGTGCAACAACTTACAAACAATTTGGTATGATTTGCATCTGTCATATTGGGTATGTTGCCATTTGTCAAACTTGAAAGATTGACATTTGTTGATCTAGTAACATTGCCATTTGTCAACCTTGTAACACTGTGATTTGCCAAAATATGAAGCTAAAAATCACTAGCAGTATCTAATTTTTGCAACTAAGATTCAATAATTAAGCATAGATGGAGGCGAGGAGGCGTGCTCAGCCGGGCGTGCAGTGGGCGGTGCAGTACTATTTGATTTGACAGCGGGTGGTGCAGTTCCCGATACGGCTTTAATGCAGACGAGGGAGAGGGTAGTGGTTCCCGAAATGTTGAGCGGCCATTGATGCATCCTCCTTCAATTAGCATCGTGTGAATGCATGAGGGAAGTAATGGGAGGAGGATCAGGAAAAGAGGCAGCACGATGTGAATGCAACGCAGTTTGCACTCATATAAAGGCGCCCCTCCATTCCAATGCATCTACCACATCGTACGCACCTAAGCATTTGCCTAAGCACCTACAGTAATAAGCGCAAAAGTGCTTACTCCAGACCCATGGCGGCGATGCGCGCAAGCGGCCAGCGGCTGTGCCAGATGGTCCACGACCCCGGCCTGCGGCATTGCACCGAAGATCATCTCCAGACAGTGTTGGCGACCGGTTGGTGGATGGCCACCATCGACACCAGCTATGGCTCTTAGTACGACCAGATGATCGTTGCGGCCACCAACAAGTTCACCGTCGTAAAGAAGCTCACGGATGACATCGTCGTACTCCTCCAGCCTGCGCGCCTGGGCTCCTCATTGGCTGCCACCCTAATCGGCCTTCATGGTCGGAACCTCTTTCAAGCACTAGTGGCCCTGCGACTGCTCGCTGACACCATGAAGAATGTCCACCTGGAGGTTGCGCTCGCCGCGAGGCGCCTCGCCCTGCAAGAATTCGTCGACCTACACATCCACGTGTATGAGCTTATCGTGTACATAGGTATCTACAAGACCAGTGAGGGCGCTATGACGTTGGCCTTCTTCAGCCGGCTGGAAGCCTTGGATGCCTTTACTGAGAAGCACCTTGACCTCATCACAAAAGCCGCCGCTCCTTAGCCGCCGGTCGGTGGCCCGGCGCATTGAGTTGAGGAGGAGGTCGTCGTACGTTGATGGATGCATCTTTCTTCTTGCCTCATGTAACCACCACTGCAATCGCATCATTGTGGCCTTAATTCTTATTGTGCTATTGCATTCTCGTTCCTGTCAATACAGAAAGTGTGATCCCTTTGCTTAATTATATGGATCACTGTAACTAGTACTCCATCCATCAATTTATAAGTTCTGTAGCCAATGTTTGGGGCCGACACATGATCACGCGCGTTCGTGTGCATGCGGTTGTGTCGGGCGTTTGGTTGCACCCGCCGCACCCACCGCGGCGCCGGTCCCCATGTGTTTGTCTGCACATGTCGCTCTCGTGCCCGTCCGCGCGCCCCACTCAGCATTATGGAACGCTGCCGTTGACCGCTACCTCTCAGCGGCGCCAGTTGCCATCCTCCCGCGCCATGCCCGTCGTTCGCACGACGACATGATGTTTGATTTACAAGTGAAGAACATTTTGTGCTACCTTGAAGACTTCAACAACGGCGTCCCAGAGGATGCAATGACAACGACGACGCGGCACGCTGCCTCCGCCGCCACCGGAAATAGTTTTTTGGGGTTAAGTACTGTATCTCGAATTCTCGATCTTATGAATATAAATTCACATAGTGACTGAATGAAAGATATGGTTTGAACGAACTTGAGTTTTTCTCTCTTAATGTACAGACTTATCAAACGATTTTCTTTTGAAAACAATGTTAATGGTTTTTAAATATAAAACACTCATCGCAAACGTTTTAGTTAGAACACTCGTATGCAAACCGACAGCTTCCCCAGGAAGCTAAGGGAAAATGTGCCGAGCAGGATTTGTGCAGCTCTTGATCGCAAACTTTTTTGATAGAACACACGTATGCAAAGTGAGAGCTATGGTCTTCCCCCTTATGTCGGTGGGAAACTACACCTATGGGATCACAAGAATCCCTACTATGGTTGTCGGGGCACGGGGTCGTGAGAAGAGCAGGATTAGCAGTCAGCACGAGGATCGTTTACCCCGGTTCGGGCCGCAAGGATGTATAAAACCCTAGTCCTGCTTTGGTGGATGTATTGAGTGTTCTTGGGCTCTCGAACTAGCTACGGTGGCTATGTCATTCAAAAAAGACGAATCCCCCTCCAGTACGCCATAGGCCTCCTTTTATAGTCGGAACGGGATGCCCTAGTGGCACACAAGAGATGTAAAGGCCTACACTACTGCAGGCTTATCGCCCGTATTACAAGAAAAGATGCATTTAATGCATCACTTAGGTGTCCCTTAGCTTTATCGGGGGCGGGAACGAGGCCCGTCCCGTCCGTCGCCGCTCCTCCTTGCTTCGATACGCGCCCAGGCTAGCGATGCATGCAGTGCCATGTAGACAGGTAGGCAGCTGAGGTGGCGCGGTGGTAGGCCTTCATGAAGGTCCGCACGCCGCCATGCAGGTGCCTGCTGATTTGGCCCGGAAGTCACATGTCCCCATGCAGGTGCCTACCCAGCTGGTTGGGCTGGCAGCTGCATGCGAACGACGGTGGTAGTCTTGGCTGGTACGGGTCTGGCAGTGGCCTTGCTGATGCCCTCGGCAAGGGTCTTGTCGGGGGCCCGACAAGGGTCTCTGTCGTGGCGTTGCCATCATCCCCGGCAAGGGTCTTGCCGAGGGCCTTGCTGTCATCCCCGGCAAGGGTCTTGCCGAGGGCCTTGTGGACTTCCTCGGCTAGGATCTCGCCGAGGGTTGCCGTCTTCTGGTCCTCATCTGATCTTAGGTATGCTCTATCTTCACAAAGATCTGGATGCCACCATGGAGGTGCCTCCCGAGCCCTGGCCCAACGTGGTTGATGGTGCTGGAGACCGTGGGCTCTAGGGTGGCGCGATCTGCTGGTGTTGGGTGAGCTGCCCCGACAAGGGTCTTGTCGGGGACGCTGAGGCTGCCCCAGCAAGGGTCTTGCCGGGGGAACCTGCTTCGTCCCTCTACTCTTTGTGCTCTCGGCCTTGGCGTTGTCTTGTTTGCCTTGGTGCTTCAGCTTCTCTCCGGCTTCCCCCCTCTGCCCTGCTAAGTGTGACCGCGGCGCGTGGCTCTGACCACCCGCGCACAAGTAAAGGGGTCAAAAGGAGAGCCCCTACTTTTGTACACCAACAGGAGCCCCCGGGCCTGGGCCATGCATAAGCACGACGCGTTGTTGGGCTAGGCCCAGAACGGTGCGTGGGCAAGTGGGGCGGATTTTACTGCAATAACTTCTCGTCCGCCGCGCTTCCCCACGACCCGCGTTGAACGTGTGATGTGGAGGGTCGTGCGTGACGTGGGGGTCATGCGTGGGGCGGTTTCCACACGCATGCATCACATCGTGGTTAATGGGAGAGGAGGCGGCTCGCGCCTTCCCCATAAAAGGAGGGAGGCGTAGAGGCACAACCCATTTACTTGGACGGACTCGGGTCGTGGTCTTCAAGGCGCCCGCGCCCCACGACCATGGGGTGGGGAGTGGCCGCTTCACACGCCCCTTTAATGCTGCTCACTCGCCATGTGTCCCTCATGCAGGTGGCAGGAGGTGGAGGCGGGAAACCGGGCCGTCGCTGATTGGGGCAGTGGGCTAGTCCTGATTCCCTGTGTCAGGACCCCGATTCCAGGTCACATCGATCTAGCTGGTAACACCTCATATCACTTTGCGGCCTCATGCACGGTATTCCCACGGGTGTCGCCTTACCATGGCCCGGGACCGTTTGCGCCTTTTGGCTCACGTATATGATAGTGTCGCTAGCATCCATATGACAGAGAACCCGGGCCGACATGGCTAGTCGTGAACCCAAAGCGGCACTAACCCATGGAGACAGGCATACATGAATCAACTTCGAGCACGTCGGTCAGCAGCGTGTGAATCCGGGTTGTAGCACTGGGCTAACAGGACTCCGGTAAACCGGGCTGTAGCAGGCTAGGCAGGACTCCGGATGTCACCGCGTGACATTTCCCCGAAGGGACAGACACAGGAACGAAGTGAAACACATGCCGGCCAGTCAAGTGTCCTGAGCAGTAGTGCTGGGCTAGCAGGACTCCGGTGAACCGGGCTGTAGCGGACTACTATGGCTCAAGGAAGCACTAGACTACATTTCCCCATAAGAGAGGCTGCCAAGGATAAACAACTAGATTATCGGATCCCACACATACCAAGCATTCCAATCATACACACAATATGCTCGATATGTGCAAATACAACATGGCATCACAACAAGGCTCTACGACTCAAGGTATTTATTCATTAGGCTCCGAGGAGCGAGATATTGCAAACATGGGTCTCATGACCAACAATCATAGCATACAAATCAAAGCACATGCGGAAGCTTAGCATGTCTGAGTACAAACATCTACCAATGAAAAAGGCTAAGAAGCCTGGCTATCTACCAGATCGTGCCGAGGGCACAAGATCGTAGCTGAGGTGTCAAGCTAAACGTCGAAGTCCACATGGAACTACTAGCGAGACTGACGTCTCTCTGCAAAACATAGATTAAGCAAACGTGAGTACAAATGTACCCAGCAAGACTTACATCAGAACTAACTACATATGCATCGGTATCAACAAGGGGGTTGGTGGAGTTTAACCGCAGCAAGCCAGCTCTGACTCAGTGGCTAACCTGAACTACGACTGCAAACAACTCTTTTGAGGTGGCGCACACGAGTCCACATATTCACCATATCAAGACACCACTGTGGATCCGCTCCATTCTCCCTATGAGAATGCCATCCATAGCACTCACGCTTATCTTGCGCATTTTAGAGTATCCACTTTCACTTGTCTATGAATTGTTATAAGCAACCCAGAAGTCCTTTATCACGGACAGGGCTATTCGAATAGATCATTTATAACACTGCAGGGGTGTACTTCTTCACACACGCTCTCGCCACTTACCACCATGTACACGTCATGTAACTCGGCAACCTTCAAGCGGAAGCCTGGCAAGGGAGTCGGCCACGACCTGACTAACCACACAAGTCTCTAGTCCAGGTTTATCGCCTATTCGGATTCCATCTGCGAGGAGATCCAGCTGGAGTTTCGCTCATAGCCCCAAACGATGAGTGCAGGGTTCCCGAGACACCAAACGGGCACCCGATACACTGTGCCACAGTGATCTACCGCATCATAGCCCACCCCTAGGGTCAGCGCTACGCACGGCCGCCAACACATATCCTACAAACACCAGAAACTAGTTGCAACTCTTGGACAGAGGGCAAGGGCAGTTAATAAGTCGAGAGGGTCCATTGGTTTTGGGCCCAATGCGTGGTAGGAGTTGTTTCATGGATCACAAACATAGAACTCAGTTCCTGAGGACGGCTTCAATGAGACAACCCAGCATGTACTCCTACATGGCCTCTCACCGCTACCTTTACCAAATCGTGTTCACACAGTTAGCTCACACACAGTAGGACATGTTCATCACCATTCCAATTCATTCCCGATGAATTAGACCCGACTCAACTCTAAGCAGTAGCAGGCATGACAAACAAGCATGAATGAGTAGGCACATCAGGGCTCAAACAACTCCTACTCATGCTAGTGGGTTTCATCTATTTACTGTGGCAATGACAGGTCATGCAGAGGAAAAGGGGTTCAGCTACCGGAGCATGTAACAGTTGAATCGTTGTTGTCCTAATGCAGTAAAAGAGAGCAGGAGCGAGAGAGTGGGATTGTATCGGCATGAACAAGGGAGTTTTGCTTGCCTGGCACTTCTGAAGATAGTATAGTTCTTCATCGGTGTCATCGATCACAACGTTGGAACAATGTCTACCGAGGGGGAACAACACCGGCAAACAGAGAAGAAACATGATCAATGCAATGCACAGAATGATGCATGATCATGACATGGCAATATGCTGTGACTTGAGCTAATGCAGCTAGTAACAGAAGGAGTTGGGTTGATTTGAACTCAAGGTTCAAATTCAAATTCAAACTATGAATTCAAATAGTGCATTATCATGTTTTGAACTAAACAGCAAGTTAACTTGTTTAAACATGCATGAAACCAGTACAGATGGATAGATTGGATTTTTTCTAATCATTTTTCATATATAATTTATCTTATTTGGAGTTATAGATAATTTTCTATGAATTTTAGAAGTTTTGGCTATTTTCTGGAATTTTCTGAATTATTTAAAATCCAAAAAATCATTTACTGTGTCAGCATTGCGTCATGCTGACCTTAGCAGGTCAACAGGCACCGTCTAGTTCAAATCTGACGTGTGGGGTCCACACCTTAGTGACATAGTGTCATTTGTGTTGCTGACAGGTGGGCCCAGTCAACGGCCACATCAGCACGGTCAAAACTGACACGTGGGGCCACTATGGTTAGTTAATCCTAAGAAGTAACTAAACCAACTTTAATTAGGCCGCGGGGCCCGGCTGTCAGTGTCACTAAGTACTAACTAACTGCGTCATTAACCCTAACTAATCAACCACGTCACCGGATTAACTCCGGCGATAACCGGAGCGCGGCGGCGTCGCTCGTCCCGGTGATTACGGCGACAGGAGGAGGCGGGGTTGGGCTTGTTGGAACGCCCGGAAGCAGCGCGTCCAACGGTGGTGGTGGCAGGTGCTGGGGCGGCCGGAGACGACCGCGGCGAGCTCAAAGGCGGCGGCCGGAGTTCGGGTGACGACTGATTCGTCGCTGCGGTGTGCAAATCGACTGGTTCTTGATGCCTACGATACATACGCGTGCCCACAAACCCTTTGGACACGCCGGCACGACCAAAAAGTCGCCGGAGCAACTCCGGCAATGAGCCCGAGCGGCGGCGGGATTTGGCCACGGTGGGAGTCGCAGCTAGAGGGCGAGAGGAGCAGCGGGGTTAGGGGGGAGAGAGAGGAGCTCATGGTTGTTGCTACGGTGGCCTCGGCGAGCTCGGGGAGGGGATGATGAGGTCGTGCGGCTGCCGGCGATCTCAAGGCAGAGACGACGAAGATGGCGGGGTAGAGGGCGAGGCAGGGCGTCCGGTGTCGTGTGAGCTGAAGGAGAGACGCGGGAGATGGAGGCGGAGCCCGTGGACTGCTCGGAGAGGCGAGGGGAGCTCGTTGGCCACGGGGACAGCGGGCGGCGGCGACGGTGGTGCTCGGGCGTGAGAGGGAGAGAGGACTAGAGGAGGGGAGAGGCACAGGAGAGAGCTCGAGGGGGTCGGGGAGGTTGCGTGGCGTCGCGGGGAGGGTCCAGAGTGACGAGGGGGCAGCCAGGAAGGGTGGAGGTGGCCGCACTATGGTGCGCGTGCGTCGGGCACGCGCCCGTCCTTCTGGCAGAGGAGGAACACGACAGGGAAGGAGGCGGTGGTGGGCTAGGCCGGCCACTTGGGCTGCCAGGTGGGCTGCCGAGGTAAGTCCAGGTAACTCTCTCTCTCTCTCTGTTTCTGTTTTTTTGTTCTGTTTGTTTTTATTTTATCTTTGCCACTGCTTTTAAAATTCAAAATAGTTTCAAAAACAGTGTCAATTATCCTCTAATAATTTCATGTTGCAAAATGGACTTTTCCAAATGCACATAAAATATATCAGAGGTATTTGGAGATATATCCTATATATATTTGGGTATATTTCCAAATTCAAATAGGATAGTGATTTAAATTCAGTGCCCAAAATATTCCACAAAAATGTTCCCTATTTTTGGTTTTGTCTCAAAGCCTTGCCAAAATTAACAAACATTTATGAAGGCATTTTGGAAACAATGAATGCAATTTAAAGGGTTCTTGCCCTTCTTTTAAATTGATTTCTAAGGCTTTCACCTTCCTCATTTCAAGTTTCTTGAAATTAACAGGATGCATGATGCTCACTGATGCAACTATCTCAAACAATTCTAGGGCTATGACAACTCACCCCCACTAAACAAGAATCTCGTCTCGAGATTCAAGACGTGAGGTAAGAAGACAGAGGGGGTACAAACTATCATGATCTTCATGATCCATTGCTTCAGATCGATCTTGGCGTCCTTCCTTTCAAGATCTTCATCCAACACGATGATGACGGACATGAACTCTACCGGAATCGATCTTCTCGAAGATCGGGCAACTCAAGATCAACTCTTAGGGTGAGATATAAAACTTCTCTTGAGCTGAGACGCGAAGCATACATTCGAGGGGATGGGGTGTAACAGATGACGAAGGTCCACTAAGTAGGCAACAAATCCACGCTCGATCACGACGTAGCGAGGAGTTAACTGCCATGATTCCACAATGGGGCACCTTGGGGAAGGTGACTCATAGATCTATCCCCTTAAGTGGCAAAAAGAATTACTTTCGATACAGAGATCATTGAAACTCTCTACACCAGCCTAGGACAAATCACCAATAGACATTTGGCAGAGTTCAAAGGAATGGCATACCCGGACTCGAATGGGTGATGTGGACTACCTTGTTGAAGACAACGCAACGAATGATTTTTGCTTATCACCGGAAATGGATGGGACTCATGGTAAGTCCACTTTTGAAGATGATCCTTCTTAAGCAATTGAGAATGGCAGCCCATGGGAAACTGGCACAATGGCCATGCAAGCTAGAAACAAAGTGCTAATGTTGGAAATGTTCCAACAATCATATCTACCTGAGATTCAGATCTGGTTGATAACATGATATTTCAAACAACATGCCTAGAAAGAAGGGTTGCAACACAAATCGACGAGACGACATTGCAAGATTCTCAAGGAATGAACTATGATAGCAAGCTCAAAACATGAGCAGGTTTTCTACAACATGTGAACACGCTGTCCCAGACAAGCATGACCACACAGTAGTCTTAGAATAAAACACTACCGAGTTCAGGTTGGGAACCATCATCGAGGATATCGAAGTCCTTGTGCACTTATCGATGAACTTCTTGTCCTTGAGCAAGTCAATCAGTGGCTTGGTGTGCTAGGAACACATATAGAATGGAGGCGGCCAACCTATCAAACCATAGGGCACTTCGCACGTGCATGACTAACTTGGGATGATTCCAGAGGAGGCAAAATAAACTTTCTTGAATTCACGGCGGCAACTTGCATCGATTGCACGTGAACCAGAGGAAGTCACTTCTTTCATCCAGACAGATACTTCATGAACGGGGCATGAAGAAAAATGCTTACACAAGTTTCCAATGCTAGCTGGATGTTCAACACGAATCATGGAGGAGACAAAACACTTCTGATGGACTCAACCACAACTCATCGGAATTTCCATATCACTGGACATTCCACCATCATGTGAACACGGTGATAGCATTGGTCAGACCAAAAGATGTAATGGTGTATGCTCGAGGGATCAACCACGAGTAAGACAACATTACGAACATCATTGGTTCTGATTTGACTTGACGATAGCCCATACTCAAGTCAAGGTTTTGACAAGGCAATAGATCCAACAATTGATCACGAGGACCAATCAATGGAGATATCATCTTTCTTCAACACACACACACACACACACACAAAAAGATATCCCTTAACATGAACTAAGTCAGACAATCCTTATCTTC
The DNA here is from genome assembly GCF_018294505.1 of Triticum aestivum. Lineage (NCBI taxonomy): Eukaryota > Viridiplantae > Streptophyta > Magnoliopsida > Poales > Poaceae > Triticum > Triticum aestivum. The sequence goes on from NC_057812.1 coordinate 531,861,767, forward strand.
CAACTCTCCAAGTTGTTGTTTAGCTCAACCAACTAGCTCAGGGATATCCAACACAGATTCTTGGAGAAGGGGTGATTTATAAGAAAACCCATTTAATCACTAACTCAACATACCAATCAGGTGACAACCAGGTAATACTTCCGAGAAGATCTTCGGAAAATCACGAACCACCGATATGTTACTAAGCTCGAGAACAATCTTGCTTTTCAGGGCAAGACGATATGATCAACTAAGAAAGGATAGACACAGTCCCAACTCTTGATCGAAGAGTGCACCAGGAAAATGGACTAGGTAGCACGATCAATCTTAGAATGATGATTCAATGACCAACACGCTAAGAATGAGAATATTGTCCATTAACTACCAAGCAACGAGTTTGCTAGGAGTACCGATTTCACACATCACAGTTCACTTGTCGGCATTCTAGTTATGGCAACACGGGACCGAGGAATGAACGATGATGGCGAGAGTATCGCTGCATCAAAAATTCATAAGAGAAAGTGCAATTCTCATGACGTTCCTGACATAAAAGTGGGTAATACTTCAGGGTAGAACAGAATCAAAGCTTGATTGCATTTGATCTGCGGAATACAACTGCTTTGACCCAATCCTAGAAATGGACGAGGTACTGGAGTTTGTTTCTCCTAGTCATTCTGAACTAGAATGGCTTGACGGACCACAGGAATAATAAGCATCGATAACACGGATGCACAATTACTCCTGACTATCAATTGATAGATGATGGTTGGAATACAAATGAAGAGGGACAACTCAAGGGAACATATATCTTTCTGAGTTGTGGATACATAGGTTAGTATGTTGATCAAAGCTCAACATTTCTCCCGAATAACCCATGCAGAAAGGTAGAACTGGCAGATTCACAATGTAGAATGGAGAACTCATTAAGAGCACTCTAGTTGTGATCTTTTGATTCAAACGAATTTCTGCCAAGGATGATTCATGGTATTTGGAAGAATGATATACCACAGACCTCGAAGACTATCACAAAGATTACTAATATCCTAAAGGTATGAGCAACACTATCAACACGAGGTAAGTAGAGTGGATCTTGGGTCAAGAACCCAGGAGTAGAATACCTACTACTAAATGGCATCGCGGAATGCTTTCGAGAATGGTGGCCAGAATCATCACACTGGGGATACAAAGCATTGCTAGATTACTAGGTGACTCCCTAAAACACCTACGGTCATAATAATAGCTCCAACATATATGTCGAGACAATAAATAACCTCAACGCACCGGTTAGTGTGCTTATTCTAACCATAAAGGACATCAGGAACGGAAAGAAACGATTGCAAATGCATCAGATTATCTAGAAACCTGGGATGACTCGGACAGCATAACGGCTGTAAATGCTCAAAAATATTTTAAAAAATCCTGCAAAATGGTGGCATAACCACTCAACAACATCATATCAAAGTTCTGAGGCCACCTATGACATATGGAAGTAGTAGGAACTGAACTGAGGCTTGAACTCAACAATCCTAGGCAACTACGGTTTAGTAACACGTCATCCTGAGAGATAGAAGAGAAGACTAGTTCTTAGCCCCCGCAGAAAAGAAGAGGGTAACTCAGATCAGAAGGGCATAGGGTATAAGGAGTAAAAAGAGCCTTACGTTCCCTTCCACAATCAATTCCCTTACATAACTAAAGCATTTCTAGACACAAGTTTGACCATTTTGGCTTGGTAATCCTACAGGCAGTCAGGCTCTGATACCAACACTATCAGGACCCTGATTTCAGGTCACATCGATCTAGGTGGTAACACCTCATATCACTTTGCGGCATCACGCATAGTATTCCCACGGGTGTCGCCTTACCATGGCCAGGGACCGTTTGCGCCTTTTGGCTCACGTATATGATAGTGTGCTAGTATCTATATGACAGAGAACCTGGGCCAACATGGCTAGTCGTGAACCCAAAGCGGCACTAACCCATGGAGACATGCATACATGAATCAACTTCGAGCACGTCGGTCAGCAGCGTGTGAATCCGGGCTGTAGCACTTGGCTAACAGGACTCTGGTAAACCGGGCTGTAGTAGGCTAGGCAGGACTCCGGATGTCACTGCGTGACATTTCCCCGAAGGGACAGACACAGGAACGAAGTGAAACACATGCCGGCCAGTCAAGTGTCCTGAGCAGTAGTGCTGGGCTAGCAGGACTTCGGTGAACCGGGCTGTAGCGGACTACTATGGCTCAAGGAAGCACTAGACTACATTTCCCCATAAGAGAGGCTGCCAAGGATAAACAACTAGATTGTCGGATCCCACACATACCAAACATTCCAATCATACACACAATATGCTCGATATGTGTAAATACAACATGGCATCACAACAAGACTCTATGACTCAAGGTATTTATTCATTAGGCTCCGAGGAGCGAGATATTACAAACATGGGTCTCATGACCAACAATCATAGCATACAAATCAAAGCACATGCGGAAGCTTAACATGTCTGAGTACAGACATCTACAAATGAAAAAGGCTAAGAAGCCTGACTATCTACCAGATCCTGCCGAGGGCACAAGATCGTAGCTGAGGTGTCAAGCTAAACGTTGAAGTCCACACAGAACTACTAGTGACAATGATATCTCCCTGCAGAACATAGATTAAGCAAACGTGAGTACAAATGTACCCAGCAAGACTTACATCAGAACTAACTACAATTCATTGGTATCAACAAGGGGGGTGGAGTTTAACCGCAGCAAGCCTGCTTTGACTCAATGGCTAACCTGAACTACGACTGCAAACAACTCTTTTGAGGTGGCACACACGAGTCCACATATTCACCATATCAATACACCATTGTGGATCCGCTCCCGTCTCCCTACGAGAACACCATCCATAGCACTCACGCTTATCTTGCGCATTTTAGAGTATCCACTTTCACTTGTCTATGAACTGTTATAAGCAACCCAAAAGTCCTTTACCGCGGACACGGCTATTTGAATAGATCATTTATAACCCTGCAGGGGTGTACTTCTTCACACACGCTCTCGCCACTTACCACCATGTACACGTCGTGTAACTCGGCAACCTTCAAGCGGAAGCCTGGCGAGGGAGTCGGCCATGACCTGACTAACCACACAAGTCTTTAGTCCAGGTTTATCGCCTATTCGGGTTCCATCCACGAGGAGATCCGGCCGGAGTTTCGCTCACAGCCCCAAACGATGTGTGCAGAGTTCCCGAGACACCAAACGGGCGCCCGGTACACCATGCCATGGTGTACCTACCGCATCATAGCCCACCCCTAGGGTCAGCGCTATGCACGGCCGCCAACACATATCCTACAAACACGAGAAACTAGTTGCAACTCCTGGATAGAGGGCAAGGCCAGTTAATAAGTCAAGAGGGTCCATTGGTTTCGGGCCCAATGCGTGGTAGTAGCTGTTTCATGGATCACAAACACAGAACTCAGTTCCTGAGGACGGCTTCAATGAGACAACCCACCATGTCACTACTAGAAAACGGGCTATAGATGGGATTGACACTAATGGCGCACCAGACAAGCGGTGCGCCATTAGTATATACTAATGGCGCACCACCTTCTGATACGCCATTAGAGTTGAAACTACTAATGGCGCACCTGGCCCAGGGTGCGCCATTAGTATCAAAATAAATTTTTAACTAGTGCGCCTGTCCAAACATACTAATGGCGCATCCAGACACAGTGCGCCATTACTAGTTGTAACTAGTAATGGCGCACCTGCCGGAAAGTGCGCCACTAATGTTGTTTTTTTACTATATTTTTTATTCCCTTTTTTGCAAAACTACTAATGGCGCACTGCTCAACCGTGCGCCATTACTAGTTTAAACTAGTAATGGCGCACTGTGGGACAGTGCGCCATTAGTATGTTTTTTTTTTTGCAAAACTACTAATGGCGCACCACCAGAAGGTGCGCCATTAGTAACCTGGATTACTAATGGCACATTTAGAGTTGGTGCGCCATTAGTAAGTGGGCAGCAACAAGATATTTTGGACAGCCTCTCCTACCCACACTCACTTTCTCCCCACTTCATTCTCTCCACCTCCTCCTTGTCTCGGGTGCCTCCTCTTTTTCACCTCATTTCCACCATAGATTCATTCAATTTAAGTGGTTAAATTACCTTGTTTTGATAGGTAAGTAAGGGGGGAAGCTATATTTATGTTATTCTCCCTACAACAATGTGCACATGCACTTTTTATGGCCTAGCTAGATCTATGTATGTTCGTGGTGTTGCATATGTTTGTGGTGTTGCATATGTGTTTGTGTTTGGAGGTGTACCGGTATTTGAAATGTGATAGTTGCCAATATTTTGCCGGAATGTTGATTCATTTCCGTTTCGGCGAGAATTTTGGCATTAAGCACTCTTTTTGGTCCTATTTTTAGGGAAAGTCATGCCAAATTTTTTCTTGGTTCTAAAATATCGTTTTGCTCTACCCCACAGGCGACCATGGTCCGCATGATGACCGAAGGCATCGTGAATAGGTTTTTGAGGTCCGCGAAGGCCGAGATGCTTCAAAAGAACGAGACGGAGATAAGATGTCCGTGTCGAAGATGCAAGCTGAAGAGCCTTATTGCGGACCCGGAATCCGGGCAGGTGCGGGACCACCTGCTCTTCCGTGGTTTCATGGATGGCTATCGGTGGCAAGGTGATGAAGATGACTACGAAGTCGTCCATGGGGGTCGGGCAAGAAATGAGGAAGGGCAGCAAGACAACCACCGCAGCTCGGGCGGGCGATAAGACGAAGAATCCCCCGGAGATGATCACGACGGTGATGCTGTACACAGTCATCATGTAGAAGATGCAGGACATGATGATGAGGAAGATGCCGGAGCAGACGACGGGCATGATCATGAAGATGATGATGCCGGCGGAGTAGACGACGCTGGACCATCGATGGGTTGGGTGCAGGACCCTCATATTCAAGAGCTGCTTCTCAAGCAGATGGATAACGCAAGAGCTGCCGCCCGAGAGAAAGCTAAGATGGATCAACTTGAGTTAGACGCGGTTACTCCATTGTATGAAGGATGCAGGCCCGAGGATACCCGCCTGAAAGTAACGCTCATGGATCTAGAGATGAAGGTAAAACACAAAATGACCGACGCATGCTTCGACGAGAACATGTCATTCTGGCACGAACGTCTTTGCGAGGGGAACAAGTGCCCGACCAGTTTGGAGGAGGCGAAGAAAATCGTGTGTCCTCTGGATTTACCACACGTGAAATACCATGTGTGCATGAACAATTGCATCATTTATCGGGACGAGCACGCGGAGTCTACCATATGTCCGGTGCGCGGCGTCACTCGATACAAGAAGAGGAAGAAAGCTCCTCGAAAAGTGGTGTGGTACTTTCCGATCACTCCTCGTCTGCAGCGGTATTTCGCGGACCCTAAGGTAGCAAAGCTCCTGCGTTGGCACGTGGATAGGGAGGAGAAGAAGCGAGAAGATGACGCAAATGATCCGGAGATAGATAAAAAAGACAAGATGCTGAGTCACCCTAAGGATGCGAGCCAGTGGCAAGCGTTGAACTTCAAAGACCCAGAATTTGGGAACGATCCAAGGAACATCGTGCTAGGTGCAAGCACCGATGGAGTCAATCCGTTTGGCAGCCAGAGAAGCACACATAGCACCTGGCCTGTGTTTGTGTGGATGTACAACCTTCCCCCCAGGTTGTGCATGAAGAGGAAGTACATTCACATGAGTATGCTAATTGAAGGACCGAAACAACCAGGGAACGACATCAATCTGTATCTGGTGCTGCTGAAAGAGGAGCTTGACACGCTGTGGAAAACGCCAGCCAATACGTGGGACGCCGCAGAGAAAGAATATTTCCCTATGAGAGCCGCGCTGCTCACGACGGTGCACGACTATCTCGGTTACGGATATGTCGCGGGGCAGGTGGTCCACGGATTTTCTGGATGCGTCAGGTGCATGGATGACACAATGTATCGCCAGCTAGATAGAGATCCCGGGTCTTTGAAAACCGTGTTCATGGGACATCGAAGGTGGCTTCGCAACGATGACCCGTGGAGAAAACGCAAGGATCTGTTCGATGGTGAAACCGAACCCCGAGGACGCCCGCGTATGAGGAGCGGCGAGGAAATAGACGAGCTGTTGAAAAATTGGAAAGACTGCCCACTGCCGGGAAAGAAGCAGAAGGCACCAGAGCCGGGAAAGAAGCAAAAGGCGCCAGAGCCGGGAAAGAAGCGAAAGGCGCCAGAGCCGCTGCTGAAGGTATGGAAAACGAGGTCTGTTTTTTGGGACTTGCCGTACTGGAAGATCCACCGTGTGCCTCACAGCCTTGATGTCATGCATATCACGAAGAACGTGTGCGAGAGTCTGCTTGGTACCCTGCTCAACATGCCAGAGAGGACCAAAGATGGGCCGAAAGCAAGGGCAGACTTGAAATAAATGGGCATCAGGCAGGAGCTTCACGCTATATATGATGATCATGATGATGATGATGATGATGAGGCGAAGCAGGACACGGAGAGTCGTCGCAAAGGCAAGAAGGCCAAGAAGACCGGAAATGACTACCCTCCCGCGTGCTTCACTCTAAGTCAGGAGGAGATCGAGCAGTTTTTCACGTGCCTCGTAGGAGTAAAACTTCCTTACGGTTACGCGGGGAAGATAAGCAGATACCTAGACCCAGCGAAGCTGAAGTTCAGCGGGATGAAGTCTCACGACTGTCACGTGCTGATGACACAGATACTTCCAGTTGCAATCCGTGGGATCATGGACGCGCACGTCCGTGAAACCCTATTTGGCCTATGCAACTTTTTTGACATCATCTCTCGGAAGTCTGTTGGCGTGAGGCAACTCAGAAGGCTATAGGAAGAGATCGTGGTGATACTATGCGAGCTTGAGATGTACTTCCCGCCCGCATTCTTCGACGTTATGGTGCATCTGCTGGTCTATATCGTGGACGATATCATCCAACTCGGGCCGACGTTCCTGCACAGCATGATGCCGTCCGAAAGGATGAATGGTGTCATCAAAGGATACGTTCGCAACATGTCATGTCCAGAGGGAAGCATAGCCAGAGGCTTTCTGACCGAAGAGTGCATCTCCTACTGCACGAATTATCTAGGCATCGAGAACCCCGTTGGTCTGCCCGTCAATAGGCACCTCGGCAGGCTCGCTGGATGGGGTCACCGTGAGGGTTGTCGCGAAATGCATGTCGACTTCGAGGGTCGACTCGCCGACTTTGAAAGAGCAAACCTAGTCGCGCTACAACACATAGACATGGTCGATCCTTGGGTGGTACAGCACAAAACCTTTATTAAGAAGACGTACAATGACCGAGGCCAACAGAGGACGGACGGAGATATACTCAAAGAGCACAACTCATGTTTCACGCGTTGGTTCAAGCAGAAGCTTCTATCGTACCCTTTACATGAGGATTCTTCCGCGGAAGAACAACTCATATTCGCCTTGTCACAGGGCGCCGAGCACAACCTGATGACCTATGAGGCGTACGATATCAACGGCTACACATTCTACACCGAGGCCAAGGACATGAAGAGCGATGGTTATCAGAACTCCGGGGTAACGACAAGGATAGATACTACGGAAGGATCGAGGAGATCTGGGAGCTGAGCTACGCTGGAGAGAAGGTCCCGATGTTCCGTGTCAGATGGGCCAAGAGCGTCCTAAAAGAAGACCGGTATTTCACCACCATGGTTATACCCGAAGCCAAATCCAAGACCGCGGGCGCAAACGTCACCGCGAAAAATGAGCCATGGGTACTGGCTTCCCAAGTGGACCAATGCTTCTTCATTACCGACCCGTCAAAGTCCAGTCGTGTTGTCGTGAGGAGAGGCAAAAGGAAGATCATCGGAATGGATGGAGTAGCCAATGAGCAAGACTTCGACAAGTATGGCGACCCGAGGATCAAACATGACGACGATGATGAAGTAGCAGCATACACCACAAGAAGAAGCAGGACCACCCTACCTAAAGGACGTCTGTTCCACAGAAGAACTCCATTTGCGAAAAAGAAGGGCAAGAAGATTGTGAACAGATAGCTAGCTAAGATCGATTGTATTTAAATCGTAGCCTTCATTTCTCGATTGTATTTCATGGGCACTTTTTGAACTATCATGAATATTTTTAAATTTCATGGACACTCGATCTCGATCCCCCTCCATCTTGATCGCTATCCCACCTCACCAGATCCGGTCCCCCTCGCCGCCGAGCACCCCCCGGTCCACCGGCCGCCGCCGCCGACCCCCCGCACCCTTGATTCCCCTACTCAACCGCCGCCGCCGACCCCCCGCACATTAAATATTACTGTTATGATTTAAACAAGTTTGAACATATTTATTACTGTCTTATAAAAAAATACTAATGGCGCACCACGGTGAGGTGCGCCATTAGTATGGATGTACTTATGGCGCACCGAGGGGTGGTGCGCCATTAGTATTATGCCATTGCTATAAGAAAA